>NC_137899.1:93821585-94047498 GCF_963455335.1 Martes martes
GAGAAGTGAGAAGGGGTAAGAGAGGAAGGGGAGGAAGGGGAGGTGGAAGGGGGCAGGGGAGGACAGGGGAGTGGGGAGAAGGGGGAGGAGGGGGAGGAGAGGAGGGGAGGAGGCCAGAAGCCACAGGAGTGAGGGAAGATGCCTCTCTTGTAGGCTGGGAAAGCAACACTAGCCTGGACTGAGAAAGGAACGCTTTCCCAAGTCCCCTGAGTCCCCAGAGTCGCCAGAGTCCCCAGAGTCCCCAGCTGGATGACACATAGACCAAGCCAGTTTGAGGAGGTAACAGGAGACAGGATGTCTCCTAAGGGCCTACTGTGGCCAGGAAGTGTCAGAGGAACCCCTCTTTGAGCCACAGCTGCTTTCTCCCTCACGGGGAAATCTTGTTTTCTGAAATCCCAGGCTCTTGGGAACTCTGCTGTGGGAAGTTACATTGGCACAAACGAAGAGCCTCTCTTCCAGAGACCCGGAGTCCTGATGACACAGACACGCGCCCTCAGTTTACCAAAGCACCCCTTTGGACGAGGGGTTTCGGAACACAAATTCCCCACTGACTTCGCTTCCGTGGCTTCTGAGGAACAGGCCCCCGACGCCACTCTGTGGGTCAGATGTGACGCAGACCCTGAGCGCACAGGCCGCTGTGCCGAGGAGACTCTGCTTCACATGAAATTCCCCCTCAACGCCACCCGCCGTCTCCGAGTCCTCTCTGCCCTCGGCCTGGGGTTCCCCGTGTGTGGCCTGGTCTCCCTCACGGCAACGGACCAGTCAGCCCGCCGTCGTCAGCGGGCAGGTCCTCCCTAGGCGTCCTGGTCTGACGGGGCCAGGACGCGGTGTGTTAGCCTCTGTTGGCTGGGAGGGCGAGCTGGGGGCCATCCTGCTGTGAGGCTCTGACACCACGCCACTGAGTGCTCTGTGACACGAGACAACTTTACTGTACTTGGGGCTGGCTCTCTGGGACCCACGGAGACGTACTTCCCCCAGGGTAACCCATGGTGGCAAGAAGGCAGAGGTCCCTGGGGACCCTCCGGCCACCAGGGGAATGCGGCCCTCTGAGCCACGGCCACGGCCACCTGCTGGGCAGCTGAGGCGGGAGGGGACTGCGGTGATCCCGGATGACTTGCAGGCCTGCAGGCCAGGGCCGGGCGGCACTCACCTGGCTGAGATTGAGAGGCTGCTGCTGCTGGAAGTGCGGGCCTGGCCGCTGCTGCCGGTAGGCGATGGCTCCGGACGAGCTCCCTGAAGAGTGACCGCTGGTGGAGGTCACGTTGCTGGAGGACTTGGACTTGTAGGACGAGTGCTGACTGGTGGTGACTGTGTGGGGAAGAGCCATGGGTCACAGACTGGTCACAGGATGCCCTCTAGGAAAGCATGGCTGCTCTGCCAGGAAGGAGCGCGTCCCCGGGACCAGCCCATCAACATCAGCCTCATCTCCCCGAGACCCGGTGAAGAGTCTGCCGGGACGCTGGACTGGCCACTGGGCTTTGGAGCAAGTCCCAGCTTGTTGGACTTGGGACTTCCTGTCTGGGGACACCGAAGAGCACAAGGAGGGTCTAACGGAGGGGAGGAGGGGAGGAGGGGAGGAGGGGAGGAGGGGAGGAGGGGAGGAGGGGAGGTTTCTGCAGCTCTTCGTGCCCTGTCCAGGGCTGTCTGCTGAGATCCGGAGACGCGGTGATCAGCAGGGTACAGGAAATGGAGCTTCAGGAAAAGGGCTACACACGTCCTGAGGGAAAAACCGCCCGTGGTGGCTAGGGGACAACAGGCTAGGGGACAACAGGCGAGGCCGGGCCCGAGGATGCGAAGTATGAATGAGGCACACGTCACAAGGAGCAGGCCCTTGACGGAACTGGGTTGGAGCAACTCTATTACAAATCCCAGGGTGAGGAGATCAAAGTCAGAGAGGAGACGGCTGGGGCCGGCAAGAGAGAACACTGATTAATTGCTGAGGGAGAGAAACGTGAAGACTGAAAGTCTGGGAAACTGGACACTTGGGGATGGTGGACTGGGGTGCACAGTGAAGTCCACGGGGAGCCTCCCGGCCCCACAGGCAGCAGCCCCTTCCAGGAAAGGGAGAGCTGCCTCACCGGGGAGGGAGCCACAGGGTCCTCACAGAGACACCCCAATCTGACTGTGCATTGGCACGGTCCTCCCATGCCAATGGGGGTCCTCCCACCTACCCACCGTATCAGAACACCAGGGGAGGGGTGTGCCTGGGCATCTCTATTAGCAACAAGCACCTCAGGAGAGAAGCCTGGCCTGCCAGGCCCCGCAGTATGGAGGTGTGCAAAAGCCAAACCCAGTCAGACTCTCCAAGGCCCTCCGAGAGCTGGGGGGTGGAGAGGTTTGGGGGACCCTGCCGGGTGAGGGATGGAGGAGTCCTTGCTGCTCTGTAGCATGTCACAAGCTGTGCCTGCCGTCTGGGCCCCAGCTGGGGATGCTGTCTCTCTGCTCCTACTTCAACTCTCTGGACATTCTGTGGTAATGAGCCTGAGCTCAAGGTATCCACAGCCTGAGTCTGTAAGAGGTTAGGAGTTTTAGATGAAATGGTGAGACAGACCCCAGCACGTACCTGCTACCACCACTGCGGGGACAGGGAATGGGGCCTGGGTCAGAGCACGAATAAGGACCCCCTGGCTCAGAGGGGGTCCTCCAGGGGGGCCCAGAGATGAAGAGAACCATTTCCTCCTGCTGAGATGAATAAAGTGCCAAGGGCGGCAGAGGGCAAGTGCTGAAGGTCAAGCCCGAGGTGTGGCTTGGAGCCACAGGGGACATGCTCTGGTCAAGCCCTGCCTGGCTGTTCTCAAAGATCCGCCAACCTGGGAACAGGCTTTGGCTCCCAAGGTAGCCCCTGGGGGTCCTGTCCGTACTAGGTGAGTGGGAGGGTGCTGCAGAGTGTGGGTGGGCTGGGGAGCCGGGCTCTGGCGAGGTCCAGTGCCTGGCCTCAGTCGAGTTAGTTAACCTCTCTGTGCTTCCATTTTTGTATCTGGGAAGCTGGGAGAATAACGGTAGCTTCACAGAGAGTTGTCTCGAGGTTCACATGAGGGACTGTATATGGACCGCTTAGTATCTGTCACATGTTAAGCTCTTAAAAGCGTTAAGTGTGTTAGCTACTGCTAATGTCTTGATTATTGAGCCCTGTCCCCTGGCTAATGCTGCTCAAGAATGGGCGTCCACTCCAAGCTGCGACAACCAAGTCCTGTCTCCTGGAAACGGATAGCTGGGAGGCTGGGAGTCGCCGGGGCAGGGTGGATCAGTGCTCCAGGAAGCAGGCGTTAGGCTGCCAGTGGCCCGGGTCCCGGGAATTCTGGTTCCGGCCCAGCCTGGGACAGGGCTGCTGAACTTTTCCCTCTGCCTTCTTAATTCCTTCCAGTAAATTGTGTGTCTTAAGGCAGTGTAGAGTTCATTCTGTTGCCTTCCAGAGGAACCTCGACTAACTCAGGAGACCTGAGAAGGTGGCGGGAGAAATCCCCAGGGCTCCTTCCCGAGCTGAGAGTCACAGGAGGGGAGAGTTCTGCGAGAAAAGGGCCTGTGGCCCGCACAGCATTCTTCCTGACCCGGGCCCGGGGAACACCTGGGACTCTAGCTGGGGTGCGGGTCGGGGACGGTGCTGCAACGTGGCCACACCTTGGCCTCTCCAGGCCAACTGAGCACCAGGACCCTGAGGAAGGCTGCTTTCCTGATTTTTCTGAGCCCGGGATGATGCTGGAGCGAGCGGTGTAGTGTTGAGAAACTGCCCAGGCTGGGACGAGCAGGCACCAGCATGAAGTTCCTTCCTGCCTCTTGCCTGTCACCAGAAAGACTGTGCAGCGTGTCCTCACGGGGGAAAACGACTCTCTCTCTGCGGCAGAAAATTATACCGCGGGCTTCCCCAGAGACAGCAGCGCCTGGCTGCTTGGAGCCAGTAGCCTTACTGCGAAGAACGACCTTCCCCTCCTTTTCTCAGAAAAGGAGGTCAGAAACAGCCCTCAGAGACTCCCAGCCGTTCAGACTTCACGCCGTTCTCGTGGAAAGGCGGTGGGGTAAGGGCTCAGAACGGCCCCCTGCCCGCGAGGAAATGGTTAATGGAACTTGAAACGCATGAAATGCAGCTCCGCAAAGCTGTCCTCTCCCGCCTTTGTCGTTTCCAGACCCAAGGCTGCTGTTGTGCCGGCAAAGCCGGGCCTCGGTCAGTGCGCCGCTCTTCGCTCGGGGTTGGACTAGGTGGCCTTACAGTTTCAGTAACTGTCCTCACAAGGGTGTCACCTTCCATGGGAGGGAACCAGCACCACAGGCCAACACAATTCCAAGGCGGATTTCTAACCTGTGGATTCTGGCTCCTCTCTCATGCTGGTTTAAAAGGCTAAGAAAAATTAGCAGCAACCACCTTTAAAAAAAAATTAATTCTGGGGCACTTGGGTGTCTCAGTGGGTTAAAGCCTCTGCCTCCGGCTCAGGTCATGGTCCCAGGGTCCTGGGATCGAGCCCCGCATCGGGCTCTCTGCTCAGCGGGAAGCCTGCTTCCTCCACTATCTCTCTCTCTGCCTGTCTCTCTGCCTACTTGTGATTTGTCAAATAAATAAATAAAATCTTTAAAAAAAAATTAATTCCTAGGTGACCTCAAGAAAGTTTATCTTGAACCAATTTTTATAGACAATTAACCATATTTTAAAGGGAATGTGACTGTCACAGCGTTCCCTCGAGGTGTCTCAGAGGGGCACTCTTGATTTCACAAAACCCATGGTCTCGTGCTGTAGGTCTCAATCCCTGATCTAAAATCCTTGGAGGCACACATTTTTGAAATTCGGAATTTCAGATTTTAGAAAGGTTCAGTATGTTAGGTTACCCCCAGCACGGCCTTGGGCACCAAACTGTAATCAAAGCCAAGAACATTTCTGCTCCAAAACCCAGGGATATTTTATGAAGCGGCACAGAGGACTATGACAAAGAGACTGTGAACAGCCCCTTGCTAATTCAGGTCAGGCTTCATCACCACTGAGTTTTCTGTAAACTTAAAAATTTGGATTTTGGAGGGTTTTTTTTTTTAACTTAAAAAAAATTACATATTTGAGAGAGAGAGCAAGCGTGTGCACATGTGCACACAAGTGAGCGGAGGGGAGGGGCAGAGGGAGAAGCAGATTCCCCGCTGAGCTGGGAGCCCCATGGGATCACGACCTAAGCCCAAGGCAGACGTTTAACCGACTGAGCCACCCAGGTGCCCCGGTTTTTGGAGTTTTTAAGATTGCAGGACTAGCTCCTCTTCCTGCTCAATAAAAGGGCCAGACTTCCTTAAGGGTTTCGGCAACACAGTCTTAAGACCTTCTCTGTTAATTAAGCAGGAGAGCCCTTCACACCATGCTACGTGCATTGCAAGCCGCAATTTTTAAAAATTTTTTCCAAGATTTTATTTTTCTTAACTCATCTCTACACCCAACGTGGGGCTCGAACCCATAACCCTGAGATCAAGAGTCACACGCTTTCCTGACTGAGCCAGCCAGGCGGCCCCTCGCAGGCTGCAACTGAAGCCGGAGCGTGTAGGGCTTCCTGAGGACTGGAAAGTAAGTGGCAGTAGAGATTAAAAGGGCCAATTTCCAGATTCTGAGTTTGCAAATGTTATCTTTTCCTGAACGGATTCACCAGGCTTAGCATCCGCTGGTTTTCCTTTCCCACCTTCTCTCTCACATCCGTGTGCCTCCCCTTGCTTCACACTCTGGAAAGCTGACATGGTGCCCCGCGTCCAGGTGTGAAAAAGCTGACCGACTCCTGAGGGACGGACAGTCCCTCGCTAGCAAAGCCAGGCCATCTTGGGTCAGAAGCACTGAAGGCTGCCCAGTCTTCTCTTGTTCAGGCTACAGACGCTTTGGAAACTTCCTACTCCGCCACCGCACGAAACAAAATTCAGAGATGAGGAGGCTGTCACAGGGAAGCCACTTTTGACAGAGGTGAACTAGCTGGGCTGCCTGGCTGATGAGGGGACAAGGCAGTGTCCCCATGGACTGGATGAGTTGAATCTGTAGTTCCGAGGCTCTGACACACATATTCAAAGTACTTCAACAGTGACACGACATACAACATGACAGAAATGACATCCTTTGCCAATATTTAAACTTAAAAATATGCGATAGATATAGTTTCAAGCAATTACTTAAGGGATATATGAGTAGAAGAACTGCGAGGGCCGCTGCTCTAAGGAGTTCTGTCTCCTCGGTGAACAACTCCGTTTGCCTTACAGGTTCCTTTGGTTCTAGAGAATGTTTCTTCCTGCCGAGGTTTCTACTAAAACCCTTGACTGGGTAGAGAAAGAAGACTCTGGAAAGAGATGTCCTTGTGCCCACACTATGTGGGCTGGCCTATGGCACTGGGCTAGAAAAGTCCCTAGGGACCCCACCCTGAAGGTGGTCACTCTCAGTGACAGAACCTGGTGGGCTTACATGTGGCGACCACCCCAAGAAGGTTCCAAGGCCTCCTGCAGCACATGACCTAGACGGGGGTCCTTCCTGACGAACAGCTCCCTGCATCTGAACAAAATCTTCTTTGACAGTTTGTGGCAGAAAAGCAGATGGCTTCTGGTTTACTCCCTAAATTCTTCCACTGGTGAGCATGAACAAGGGAGTTGCTGAAGGGATACTAGCAAATCGGAGTGGGGGGGGAGCCGCTAAGCGTACTGGAAGGTTATGCTCTCAGCCTTCATTCTAGAGTCTAGTTTTCAGGCCTTCAGGAGATGCGCTGGTGAGGAGACAAGCACACTCACTAGGACCTCTTGTCCCAACAGCGAGCTCTGAGGGGATGCTGAGGGGAGCCTACGTCCCCCTCACCCGCCAAGACTCAGAGAAGGTTCTTTCCACACGGGAAGCTGCTCTGCTCGGTCAGGAACTCTCTAAGCCGGGTGTCATCCCAGACGAGCGAAGAGGGAGCTGGGTGGCTTTTATTTCCTATCTTTATCAGGCTCGTCAGTGGGAGAGCCACTGTAAAGGCAGCGAGGTAGTCTTTACAGAAACAAAAAAGTTGAAACAGCTGCTTCTACACGGTGGTAAACGGAATCCTACCCCGGCTACCTGAGTGAAATCCTTGGGTTAGGAGCTAGAGTGGCCCAGGGCTTAGGAGCTTTCACACAACACGACGCTCGTCGCAGGACCCAAAGAAACCCGTGCGCGGAGAGGCAGAGGGGTGTCCCGGCCCCCGCTTACCTGGCACCAGGCTATCGCACTCCACCAACACTTCGCTGGCCTGGGTTTTCAGGGGTGGCACGATGATCGTGCGGGGGTTCCCAGTGCAGTGGTTCTCCAGGCCCCCCTTGGTGTCAAAGGTGTTGGTGTGGTGCCCAGCGCGGTGCTGCACGGAGTAGGGGCTGGTGTTGCTGGAGGAGTCGGAGTAGGGAGAGTCGTGGACCGTGACGCAGCTGATGACGTTTTTTCTCTGCTTGGAGACAGTGCTGAAAACGGAAAGGGAGAGATCAGAACCGTGAGGCGGCTGTGAAGTGAGACGTCAAGCAGCATTCCAGAACTGGCTGTGTGAGAGGCCACTTCTGGCGTTCTGAGACGGGAGAGGCGATCAGAGAGGGGAGAGGGGAATTGGAGAGGGGGCAGGAATTTGATGTCTGTTCTCCAGACCCTCATGAGGAGACGAGGCACACAAGTGTCACCCGTCCAACCAGCAGTGGGAGGAGGAGGGGACACGTGAAGACAGGAGAAAGGGGCTGGAGCTGGACCCACAAGTGCTTCTGGAACCTGGAAGAAGCTTCCAGGTGGCCCTGGGCTCTCCCCCTGCAGCAGGGCTTGGCAGAACTGCAGGGGAGGCACCTACAGCTTGCAGCTGTGTGGCAGTACCCTCTGAGCCACCGGAAGGGGACAGCTCAGCAATGAGAAAAAGCCCAGCAAGACCCTGCAGCCTGAGGCCCTGGGCTGGGAGGGGAGCACCGTCAGCTTAGGCTCAGGCCTGGGAGATCTGGTGAATGCAGGCTGGAGGGAGCGGAACACCCAGGAGGACGCAGGATGCAGAGAGAGGGGTGGAAGAAGAGTGAGGGTCTGAGGCTGACCATACACAGCCCGGGTCAGACACGCTGGGAGAAAGAAATCGGGACCTGGACGGGACACCCTCAGCCACACCTGTGCTGTGTGGTCTTACATGCAATGACTTTGTGGCACAGGCCACTCAGATGTCTGAGAGTCTCTTCCTTGCGGGAGGCCTGGCCCCCCTGTCGCCTCCCCCCCAGCCAGGGCCAAGGACCAGGGAGGGGACAGCATTGTGTCTAGGGGAGGTCAGAAGGGCTCCCACGGGGAGAGAGTTGCTCAGGATCTCTGGTTTTCCTCTCGTATCTGAAACTCTGTTCTACGCCGATAGGGAGGAATGAGCTCAGATGGCTCGTGGCCAGCACGTTTTCTCTCCCGAGATATTTATGTTGGTGCGGTTCCTCTGGGAACCAATTCTGTCTGCCTCCAGGACACGCTGGTGGGATGATGGATATGGAATTTGTTGCTTATTGTGAAGGTTTTAAAAATGGATTTACATCTATTTTTGTATATTGATCATCTATTTTTAAGAAATATCGACTGCCTACGTCAGATGGTCAGTTTCCAACTAATTTGCTAAGAGAAGAAGCTGCTATTTATGGAGCGCCTAATGGAATGACCATGCCTCCTCCCCCAGGTGTCTTGCCCAAGGTCACGCGGCCAGTCACAGGCCAGACTCTTCCCAAGACAGATCCCTGCCTTCCTAAGAGCAGCAGAGATGTGGGCAAGCTCGAGAGCCCTGGGCAGCCAGTTAAGAAGAAGGACCTACAAAAAGCTGGGAGGTGAGCCCACAGAAGGTCTGAGCCCCCCTGCTCCCCGAAGCCTGGCACGACTGATATTTGGGCTGACGATGGCCACACATTTTGTCCTTCTTGGTTCAGGGTAGAAGGGTCCCTCCCTGTGTCCATGGCTCAGAACATGGGCACTGCAGCCAGCACCTTCAGTACCTGCTGGCTGGGTGGCCGTGGGGAGTTAGCTACTCAACCTCTGAGTGACTGTCTCCTTCCCGGTCAAACGTGGGTAATGACGGTACGTACATAATACAGGCTGACCTTGAGAACCGAGAACATACACGGAAATGCTTTGGATAGCGGATGGCATAGGGTAAGAGCATAAAAGTCAGCTGTTATCATGACCATTCTGGGTTGTGTTACCTCATTTAACACAAGAAAACAGGTTTGCAAAAACAGACCCAGGCAAAGTGGATTCTGTCGAGGTACGGATTTGATGGAGAAGTTTTTAGTCTATGAATAAACCAGAAGATCAATATGAAAGAGACGAAAACTCATTAGTTAGCCAACTTGGAGATCTGTGGTAGGTGCGACGGGGAATTCCTGCTCAAAGAGCTACAATACGTGCCTCTGCCCTTGAGATGATTAAAACTGCAGTGGGGGACTGTATAAAAACATGACAAGTTAAAGAGCAAAAGCTTTAAAATAATCGGTTAAAGAGAATAATGGATGTCACAAAGCCTTCTGTGACGAGCTGTCAAATGAGTTGTGCTGATGACAATTGTTAGGAGCTCAAAGGCAGGCGAGGAATGGATTGACTGCGTATATTTACAGCTCTTCACATTAACTTTGATAAAATAGATACACTTTAATTAATGAAGACCTATGCTTCCTACTTTTAACAGCTGAAATGCAAAAAGCCCATATGCTTGTTCCTCAAAAAGCTGAACAAAGAATTACCCTAGGACCCAGCAATGCCACTCCTAGGTACTTGTACAAAGGAACAGAGAGTGGGGACTCAGACAGACACTCGTACGCCAGTGTTCACAGCAGTATAACGCGCAAGAGCCCAGAGGCGGAATTAACGCAGGGCCCCCTTCCGCCATGCATACACCATCAAAAAATGGTCCCAGGACCAGGGGAAGAGGCCCCGAGGCCAGGACTCCGTACAGCGCCCAGTTCCAGAGCGGATGACGGGAGATGTGCCGCCCTGTCCTCCACGCTCAGCTTCTGCCACAGCCAGGTCTGTGTCATTAAGACACATAGTGTGTCACACAGTATGACGCTGTGTCATACACAGTGGTGCGGAGGTCATCTCGCCACACAGATACATGTTCTGCTGCAGGTGCGCGGACCCCACATGAAGAACAGAGGCTGGTTTCCAAATGTGTCCTGGGAGCTGGTGTTCAAGTCCTGGTTCCACCGTCCATTCACTGGTGTGACCCGGACAGCGGCCTGGATATTAGTGTGACCTAGGACATCCCTCCACTTCCAACCTGCTTTGAAATCTGTCAGGGAAAGTGGCATGAAAGGATCCACTGGGCGGGTCCCATCAAGACTTATTAGGGAGCTTCTGGTCCCCGAAGGATGGCTTGCCGACAAGAGTCTCTCAACGGCTGACAGCTCTGTGTGAATGAGCTGTGATCGCTTAGGGCCATCTCCTGATGGAAACCTAACAGGTAGTGAGCCTTTCCCCCAGAGGTTAAGGATCCTGCATGTCAGTGTCTTGCTATCTACAAGGAGTGTGGGATTAAACCTCCAGAAACAGTTCATGGGTCCTGTCCTTTGTTTTCAGAGCTCACTATGCCTAATGAGCAAAGAGCCAACAACATGGTCCAGGGCTAATTTACATATCTTTTTGGGTTTGCCTGTGACAAGCGGAAAAGGTGAATTGATTTGATAGCTCTGTTTTTAATCTCTCCTACTGTTAAAAATCTCTGCGCTCTGCCCAAATACACTATGCAGATTTGAGAACAAATGGGAAGCTGTTAAACAAGTCACTTTAAAAATGAGCGCACATCTGACATTATCACTACAGATTCTTCTGGCTCGGAGGTATTGATTCCACGGGGGTTCATCTCACTACAGTGTCTAATTATTATTGATAGTTTATCAATCTCGTTATGAATTGGGTAATGCAATGGAGAGAGAGAGGAGTAGAATGAGAAACATTTCCTTCAATGTCCTCGACAGAACACCACTTCTGAGTAAAGAACAAAGCTCCCAGAGTTCACGAATTGCTTTGTGTTGTCATGGCAACAGCTGATTTTCATCACTTTAAAATGATGGGAAGAAATAAAGAGCTTGGGAGTACAGAAATCAGCCCCGATGGAGGAAACCCTGCTGGAGGAACGGACACAAGCCTGGGACTCCTGCCCTGTCAAGGCCCTTTCTGGAACGGGTTTCTGATTTCTATTTGCCAGTCTCGGTCAACCCCATCCTTCAAGACCCGGGTCAAAACCCATCTCCACTGATAAACTTTGGGGACTTCCTCCACTGCTCTGCTTCCACGGTCAGTGCTGTAGGGGAGAAACAGCACTCTTCTCTTACTACAACACTGATTAATGACCACAGGCAACATTTACTTGATGTACAACTGCTGGTCAAAGTGCTTCGCAGACGCTGCCCCTGAGGCTCACTGCAAAACTGTGCAGTAAAAACCATTACACTACCGACGAGAATACCTAACAGGAGATCTATCCCCTTAACAAAGTCTTAAGTGCACGGTACAGCATTGTTGGCTTTGGGTGTAGGTGTTGCCTAACTCACGCCACGGGCCAGGGAAATCCCACTGCTCAATTCTACGAACTTGACTATTTTAGAAACCTCGTGTTAAGAGATTTTTTGCATATTGCAGAATTTTCCTCTTTTTAAGGCTGACTAGCATTCCACTGTGCGCACGTGCTACATTTTCTTGACCCATTCTTCTGTCCGCTCATCTGAGGGACATGGAGGTTGTTTCCACATCTTGGCTACTGCAAATCATGCTTCGATGAACGTGGGAGTACAGATCCGTCTTCGGTCCTGGCTTCGCTCTCCCGGACGGACACTCAGAAGTGAGGCTGCTGGATCACCGGTAGCTCTGGTTTTAATTTTTTGGAGGAACCACCAGTTTCCTGCTGTGGTGGCATCGGTTTGCGTTCCATTCCCACCAGTCTCCCCGCATTCTCGTCCACACCTTCTTCGCTTTTGTTCTTTTGGTGACAGCCATGCTGACAGGTAGAAGGTGATACTGTGGTTTTGATTTGTGTTTCCCTGATGACGAGTGATGCTGAGCATTTTTCCATGGAGCTGTTGACCACTTTCGAGTTTTCCTTAAGAAATATCTACTCAAGTCCTTAGCGCACTTTGCAGCCAGGTTACGCTTCTCTGCTGTTGAGTTATTCTGAGCTTGTACTCAGTACATCACTCTGCCACATCACCTCTCTTACGCTCCCCCTTCCTGCCCACAAGCACCGAAAATGCTAACTAACTGTAACTCCTCCTTCTGGCGCCGGTGACAGTGTTCTTCTCTAATGGGGCACAGGGCTGGGCACAGGGCCAGCTGTCTCAGCTGATGGAGATGAGAGCTGCTGACCCACCCACCTTCATGGGGGACGCATGTGACTTGCTGTCCTGTTCCCATTCCCCCTCCACCCAATTAGAAGCACACGGCTGGGTGCCTCGAACCTCATGAGGAGAGAGACCAGAAGCCGATGCCTCTAGGCCAATGCGCTCTTTCCGGTGCGGTACACAGCTCTCAACTTAAAGTCCTTAGTGAGGTCACAAAAATCTCCATGTTAAATTCGGTGCATACGTTCTATTCAAGTTATATTATCCACACACTGATATCTGTGTGTACCTCTCTCCTTCTCACACACACACGTATGTATTGTTAGGAAGACTATCATATGTGACCATTTAGAAAATCAGAAGCAAGGCATGGGAGGAGCCAGGGTCCCCCCACCCCCCACCGCAGAAGCAGGTGTTCATTCTTCTTCCGCTTCCTCCCGCAACCCAGCCACTAAGCGCTGCTCCGCCTTGTGGGACCTGGTCCTTCCCGCCTGCTCCTCCCACGGCCCCACGAGGCTGCGATGACACATCCGAGGTGGCTCTGACACGTGCTGTGGCGTCAGGTCAGGCTGCCGGGGAGCCTCGGGTGCGGCGTCTCTTCTTCAAAATGCAGCCCCTTGGTACAGCACTCCCCCCACAGGGGTGTTTCGAAGGAACACAGGATGCGGTGAGGTCAGTTGCTAAATATCCTTCTGTCTCCTGAGAGGAGTTGGATGCTGGGACTGTCCCTCAACCTGGGGCTACACTGTGACTTAACGCTGCAGAACAACACAGCCCCTTGCAGTGACACTGTGCGTCGGGCTCCCGCTTCTTCACTCAGGCCTACAAACCAGGAGGGGAGGAAGGAGCGGTATGGTGGCCGGTGGCCGGCCATGGGCACGGGGTCCGCTCTGTGCTGACCTTGCCCGTGTAATCATAAATGTGTGATGCCCTCTGTTAGGCTGATGTCCATTTCTCAGGCCCAAGTCTTTGGCACAGCAGTTTAGCAGTATCCTCACTGTGCCTTTTTTTTTTTTTTTTTAAGATTTTATTTATTTATTTGAGAGACAGAGATCAGGCAGAGAGGCAGGCGGGGGGAGGGGGGGAAGCAGGCTCCCTGCTGAGCAGAGAGCCCAATGTGGGGCTCAATCCCAGGATCCTGAGATCATGACCTGAGCCGAAGGCAGAGGCTTTAACCCACTGAGCCACCCAGGTGCCCCCTCACTGTGCCTTTTAAAGAGAGTAATCACTCGAGGTTTTCAATTTCGTATAAAGAACATCATTTAGGGTCAGATCCCTATTTAAAATACTGAGTGACAAAAACGAATCAACCTTCTTAAAGTTTACATTCTGGTAACCTTGGTGCTGGTACTCGGGACTGGCGGCTCACACACGCCAAGTGAGGCCGAAAGCGGCTGTGCCCCGACGACCTCAGGAAAATCAAACCCGTCTTCCAGAAATATCCAGACGACTGAACGAACGAATACACGAGCGAAAAAGAAGACTGGACAAAATGGTTTCTACCTGATCAGCTGACACGAGCTGCTTTGGTGACACACTTTAAAAATTACCCTCACGACTGGAGATTGTGTGGTACAGTCCCTGAAGGACAGTTTCGCGTGAGGCAAGGCTGGCAAAGGGTCTGAATAGTAAGGCGCGCACGCACAGATGTCGTCCCAAGAGATTTCAAGGGAGAGAAGATGGCTTATTCAGCACAGTCAGGTGCTCCTTTAATCAAAATCATTTGTAAATATTTAAAATAGGACTGGTTCTATTACCTCATCCTGGGGGACCCAGAAAAATACCAGTTTGGTTTTTCTCTCTCCAGAACAATTCTCCAGCCATGCCCATGAGGCCCCCTCCTCCAACAGCACCTCCCTGAGGAAAAGCAGGTGGAGGGGTCTGGTGGGCCTCCTCGCTTTAAAACATCTTCTCAAAGAATCAGAAGAGCTGACCTCTGCCCTCTTGATGTGAGAGCTCCCGGTCGGGGCTGGGTGGATAGACTGTGGATGTGACTGTGTGCGACCACGGCGGTGGTCGGAGGATGAGGAGGGGTGGAGTTTACCGCTGTCCGATTAAGGACTGGAAAGAAATCAGTTGTCTCTGCCAATCATCAAGACTGCCGTGTTTTCAACGGCATGGGATCTGATGCCTGATTCTGCTACTTAGAACCTTCAATCAATTGGGGTAAGTCACCTACCTTTTCTGGCTCTTAGCTTCCTCACCTATTAAATGGGACAATTATGTGCCTTGTACACCCCATCCAACGATGCACGGGACAGTGCAAATGAGAATGCGTAGCAAAGGTTTGTCAGGATGCCCCTCTCCCTTAATTTGCTCACTCCCAGCCTACCCCCTCCGACTCTGGGATCCTCCTCACCAAGTAGGAGCTGCTGAATATCCCTGGGCTCTGGCAGCCAACAGTGCCAAATACTGGGGGTTGGGAATCATAATTCTGCCTCGGCGTTCCTCTAAAAATTTCTAGGCAATGTCATCTGCTCCCAGAGATTCCATGACACCCTCAATCAGGTCTAACACGTCAGGTCCGCCTTGATTTATCTCACACTGGCTCTAAAAGCCACTGGCGGCACAGGCGACTGCCACGAGACACCGTGCTTACTGTCCTGGTGAGCGTCGTCGGCCCCTTCCCTCTCTTACTGCCATGCCAAGTCACATTAGCAGACGCGGTCAGCATTTTCGACAGAGTCAGGGCGCTAATCCTGGGTGAGCAGCAAATAGGAAACGAGGCTGGGAACACAGCAGATCAGAATCACGATGCTCACAGTGCAGGAGAAATTGGGTTTGGGAACAAGCAGCAAAGTCTTGACTGTTCGAAAGGGAACACTGGTGGGTTAGAAAAGCTTCCCGCCAGTTGAGGCCAAGAGTCTCCCTGACGGGCTGCACGTGGGGGTGCCTCCCTGTTTTCCCAGGACAAAAGCCTTCACGTGAGCTCCTCGGGATCTCCTGAAGCACACCGCCCTCACTGAAGGGGAGACCCTCAAATCCCCTTCTATTCTGAAAGTCCCTGTCGTCCTTGCCTTGCACTTGCCCTTGGATCACCTGCCCCTCTGAGCTCCGGATCCTGCCAGCCTACCTCTGAGGCCCCAGTGCAATGGGGCTGGAATTCACAATTTCACCCCCTCTCCTGCTTATCTACACCCTTTGGACCTCGGACCTTAGAGAGTCCCCTTTTCCCTGCTATTTCCCCAAGCTGTTTTCCCTTTGAACAGCCGCAGTACTCTGCTGGTTTTCACGGGGCTGATATCCCATTTTGTGTCATGATTTGTATGTGTCGTATCTCACTTATTACCCCGCAAACATCCCAAGGACAGAGCCCATCAACCTTATTTATGTGACACCTGCACTGCCTAGCATAAGGTCTTACACCGGTGAGGCCAATCAATATTTACTATGTTTAGCTTTATAATTCTGATTTTTAAGAACGAGTAATCATATATCCTTCCCCTTTTCCTCTCACTCCAAAAGGGAGTCACAATACCAGGGACACATTATACAGTGGTTTCTCTAGAAATAAAACAGCTACGGGCTTCCGTATGATCCCACTCAGACTCAAATCCACTTTCCTGTCTTCTTGGGTCTTGAAACGCTTTTTTGTTAAGGCAACAGTCATTTGATCTCTCCAGAAAACATGATTATGTCTTTCTGCGAGCTTCCTGTCATAGCCAGACAGCTGGAAGCCTTCACGAGAACTCCCCGGTTCCTGTGTTCGGTGTAACGTTGCATGCAGGCCGCCCGCATTTTCCAGTTTACGAAGCTCTGGTCCTCAGCAGCCCGCCGTCACTTACTGGTACTTGTCCCTCACACGAGAGCCCACCCATCAGCTCGTTCCCAGCCCTCCCCCATGTTTCAGCTGATTCACAACGAAGTCCTTACATTCCGCCAAGAATTCCAGTTCTGTCTTTCTGGGGCCCTAGGGAGCACTGGGGAAGAAGTCTGTGCTCTGGCCTGGCGCAGTGCTCGGCCCCGGCAGCCGTCTGATTGGAGGAGAGATCGCTCTCTCCTCCTCCCTCTTCCTCAGACACGTTGTTCTCTCCCGAGCACATATGTGGAGGCTCTGTGTCAATTCGAATCTCATACTTCAAAAATGATAGTCCCATCTAGTTGATTGTCAGATTTTTAAATTGCTTTTTCTTTTTCCCAGTTGTAGCAAAGGGCTGTGCGGGGCTGCTCAGCCCGTTTTATGGCCCACTCTACAAACACAGGGACAGGCTGCTGTGGGCTGGGAGAAGCCTTTCTCTTTGTGATGGGACCACCTGAGTCCATGATATTCCTGGGCTGGGGGAGGGGGATGTGAGACACTGGGGAGGACAGAGTATTCAATCAACATGGGGTTGTTATCAAGAAAGGGAACCGACGCCAGTCCCAGAAGGGCTCTATGACATTCTTTTCTGAGACACACTGAGGACTGGGCTGAGACACTAAACAGGAGGAGAGGACACTAGAATGAGACATAGACTAGCTCTCTCATGAAAAACAAAGCAAAATACTGAGTTCCTTCTAAAGACGGGAAGGTGTAGCCTGGGCAGGAGTAGCCTGGGCAGGAGTAGCGACAGCAAGAGGGTTTAGTTAGCCTATCTGTACATTTGGTACATTTGATTTCAGGTATGAGAATTTATCATTTCATCAAGAAAATTTGTGATTACTAATTAGTGACATTGTGTTCAGTCAGGCATTGATAACTGGGGCCTAACTGTGATCGTTAAGCTTTGCCTCAGGTCCCAGGACACGTGCTGGCCACCAGCGCTGGACTCGGCAGCGGCCGGCCTCCCCCTTCCCTGCCTCTTGGTCCCGGGAGAGGCTGGCACGTTGGAGCTGGGCTTGTGAGCCTTTGGGATCTACAAAGCCCCCGGGGCTGCAAAAGGCCAGGGGACTGACTGTTCCAGAGGGACACGGTCCAGGGGCTCGTCAGGCAGCCCAAGTACAAACCGCACTCTGTTCAAGTCTGGCTGGAAAATGTAGGAAAAGAGGCTTTGGCGCCAGGGCTAACAGTCTTACAGATATAATAAATATTCCTTTTCCCTTCCCAAGAAGCATCCACAGAGTAAAATGAGTTCTTACTACTTTGGAATAAACAGTAATGCTCTCTGGGTTGAAGAGCCAACTGGCAGTTTGAAAGATTGGGTTAATCAAACACCGAGAAATTTCTGATTAATTGGACAATTATTTCAAATTCTGAGAGCGCCAAGGCGATGCTAGAGAAATATCCTGACCAACTGGGAATAAATTCAACAGCCCAAGGCAGAGACTCTGAAGCTTACAGGAGCTGAAATACGCCGGCATCGTGTACCATTGGTCTCAGGTCCCCCAAATGTATAGGGACTGAAACTATTTTTCATGACCAAAGTGACTCGAACTTCTTTGGGCACTGAACAATTATGGAAAATCTGTCAGACATTCCCTTGAAATCACTTCAGGACTCTAGACCATGGAAAAACCAGAATGTCGGGGCCGGGAGACTGCGATCACCATGTCCGATGACGGAAAGGGGCCCAGTTCCACGGAGCACTGTCCTCGTGAGCCAGCAGCACACCGTGCACCCCGGCCCTGCTCCCTCCCGGGGTGGGGGCTCACCTGGTGGGGGCGTGCTTCTGTTCCTCCTCCTCGTCTGTGTCGCTGCTGATGGTGATGACGCTGACTGTGGGGCTGGGGGTGTCAGGAATGACAATCGTCTGCCGCTGCCGCTCCCTGGTGGTGCTGGAGGCCCCGTCGCCCCAGCCGCATGTGACCGAGGAGCTGCAGGCCGGGCTGCTGTGCACCAGGGCGCAGCGCGGAGGCGTGTTCTCCTTGACGCGCTTGGACCGCTGAGGGGAACTGACGGCCTGTGAGGAGGACACTTCGCAGGTGGAGATGTTTCTGGAATGACAAAGCCCCATACACTCAGGGAGGCCCCGTGGCTTCTCCCGAGGAGCTGAACTCTCTAGGGACACCGGCTTTGCCAAATCACTGTTACCAAGTGAGAAGTTCAGGGCACTCAGATGTTTTCTGTAACTGCTGAAGTGGCTGCTCATTCTTTCAGTCACTTGCTACACACGTGACAGCAGCGACCTGGCCTTCTCTGGGCTGTGGTCCGGTGCCACATGCCTGTTCCCAGCGGGAGAAAGGGAGCAGCCAGGGGCCTGAGAAGAGGGAGAGGGCTTGTGCCCAAGGACTGGGCTGGTCTCTGGGGGCAGATGCAGTGCCCAAGGTCTCAAGGTTGTCTGCCCACCCGCCCATCTTCAGGGTCAAGTCCTGGCTTCCTGAGCTCTGTCCTGTCGTTCTGCAAATGTACATGGGTCTTGTTTTGAAGGGAGATGAAAGAAATGTTATTTGCCACATAGAGCTTTGGTTTCCTCGCTAATGGCTGTTTTGCAACTTACGAAATGAAAACACTCACGTCTTTGACACCTGGGCCTCATAGGAAGTTTACCATCTGTTTTAACTGTAATGAGAAAAACTGGGCAAAATGCAAGAGGGAAAGGTGTACTTAAACAGGGACCTTTTAATCTTGACTTTGATTGGCTCAAAATTCCTTATCAAAGTAGCAAATGTAGTTTCTGCTAACTTAAGGGAAAAAAACACCTTCCCCTTTCCTCTCCCCAGCAACCCATGCTGACCTTAGTTGTATGTGTATAGTGAAGACAATGAAATTTTTAAGACTCTTCTATGTCCTTAGAGATTCCAGTACTTCCTAGCCAAAAGGGAGGCAGGAAGATGAAAATAATTCTGTAGGTTTATTTAATTTTCTATATAGCTAGCGTCAGATGTGTTGCTTGCCCCTTTCTGGGGCTGGCAATAAGTTTTACTAATAAGATTGTTCCACTGTTCCTACTTAGCATAAACTTATACATTTGTTATTGTTACTATGTTGCAATTTTTTTTTTTTAGATTTTATTTATTAACAGAGAGAGATCACAGTAGACAGAGAGGCAAGCAGAGAGAGAGAGAGAGGGAAGCAGGCTCCCTGGGGAGCAGAGAGCCCGATGCGGGACTCGATCCCAGGACCCTGAGATCATGACCTGAGCCGAAGGCAGCGGCTTAACCCACTGAGCCACCCAGGTGCCCACTATGTTGCAATTTTGAGATGATGTTTTCACTACCTCAGCAGTTAATGGATCTCCATTTGGCACTGTTAAAGAATAGGGCGCCAGGCTGCACCACCCAACAAGGGAGAACCTTCTGTTTTCCTTAAGGCATTGGTCTTAAAAATAGGCATACACAAAAATTTCAGTATAATTATATCGATCTTGAAACGTACTGGCAATGAGCCTTCATAAAGCCAGCTGGATGATGAGTGGGCAACAGGGAGGGACTTGTCAATGGGTGGGGAGGCTGAGTTCTTACTGCCCCTGCTTGACAAGGTGAGCCATGAGGATGCTAAGCTCAGCCCAGGGTCAGCCTGGTGTTCTGTGTGACCACCCACGTGGCTGGGCATGGCAGAGCAAAGGGCTGAGATGGTGGCCCCTGCTGCCAGACAATCTAATAATGACACAGCTGTGTTGTCACAGGGCTGCCAGAGATCTGAAATGGATTTCCCAGAATTGTCAGAAATACCCCAGTGAAGAATCGTGAAGAACAACTCAAAGGAAGTCAGCTCTTCGGTTAAACTTCAAAGGAGAATGACAAAAAGTCAGGCCTAGTTTCTGGCACCTGGTTGAATGAGGAAGTAGGAAACCAAAAGTCACTAGACATTTTGTGTACTGGGTTTCTTTCTCTTGAGCAATATTCTAAATAAGCAATTAAGCGCCTCCAAATCAGTGACTCTGGAGAAAAACGTAGGAGCAATTCTGCACCACGCGACCTTGATCTCGATTTTTTTTTTTTTTTAATTTGGAGACCTTTTTAAAAGACAAGTTTATTGAGGTATAATTTATATTCAGTAAAAGTCACCCTTTGGAAGGGTTGGATGAGTTTTGACAAAGGTACACGTAGCCCTGCCAATCCAGACAGAGAACTTTCCTGGAAAGTCCCCTCATGCTCCTTTTCTGTCAACCCCTTCCTCTCCCACCCAGTAGTCCCTGGCAACTCCTGATCTAGTTTTGTCTTTTCCAAAATGCCATCTAAATGGGATCATGTAGTATGTGGCCTTTTCTGTCTTATTTTAAGAGTTCACCGAGGGGAGACTGGACTGAAAGGGAATGAAAAGGTTTATTCTGCTGGTAATGTCTAGGATTAACCAAAATTATTGCATATTTTTTAGGAAGCAGCTAAGTGAATTTGATTTTTGACCCCGGATATCAAAGAAAGCACATTTCTCTACTGTTCATTAAAAAAAAAACCCAGTATTATGATTTCCAAAGTGCAACTTCAGAAGCATGTCTGAGTGTTTTATGCAGAAGGGAAAGGGCACAAATGGCTTCAGGTGAAGGGGCTGGACACTGGAATTCCAGGCCCTCCCCGTGGGGAACGGGCACGTGAGGGAGGATGGTAAGGCAAGCGGCAGGGAAGAGAAGTGAGACCGAATGTCTCCTTCAAACCCTAGTGCTACGCAGTGGTACGACACATTCAGAAAACCTTCTGCCGGCCACTCCCTGTCCCATGCCTGGGACTCAGAGCACATGCTGACACTCCTAATGCTTAGAAGTCTCTCTCCTCCAGGGCAACTCTCACCACCTACCTCGCAGAGGACTGGTGCTGCTTACTCTTCCGGGAGGAGGTGGTGCTGGTTGGCTGCTGTCGCATCACGTGGGCCACGCCCACATTTAAGGGCTGGGCTGCTGGAAGGGTCACATGACCAGTCAACAGGGTAGGCTGCTGCATGATGGGATTGTAATGGCTGCCGTGAGCGTGGGTATTCCTGTGTGGGAAAACAATGGGTAAACAAGGATCTTTATTGGTTTTATAAATATGGAGCTGCTCCTTTTTTTTTTTTTTTTAAAGGTTTATTTATTTGACAGAAAGGGAGGGGGAGCACAAGTAGGCAGAGCAGCAGGCAGAAAGGAGAGGGAGAAGCAAGCACTGTGTTGAGCAGAGAGCCTGATGGGGGACTGGATTCCAGGACCATCATGCCCAGAGCCCAAGGTAACCGCTTAACCCACCGAGCCACCCAGGCGCCCCTGGAGCTTCTTTTTTAGGATAAAGGTTCCTCCCCAATTAAAGGCCAAATTAAAAAAGTTGATTCTCACGAGCTCATGGGGTTGAGCTCATCAGATCAGCCTCCCAGGTGTGATGATGTTTAAAGGAGTGGGCAGAAACCCAGTTTGTTGGTGAGTGAGAAAGAGGACATTGCAACTGGGAAGAATGGCAGGTTGCAAGTTCACTTCAAGTTCTGCGGAGAGAAGATAAATAGTCCCTCTACCTTTTAAAGTCCCCAGACAGGTGACTGTGTGTACATTTTATTTTAGAGTTTATAAGTGACTTTAATGGGTTATCACACTCTGTGAGGTAGGATATCACAGTAATACCATTTTATAAATGAAAAAATTTGTAGCTTATGTTTAAAAAAAAGGAAAACTGAAAACTAGATGTACGTTCTTGCTGTTTGGAAATGTTAACATTCTTTTGAATTCTCTTGTGGCTAGCACAATGCTCAGGCATGTAGCAGCTGATCAATTAATTACATGCTTGCTGAATGAACAATTAGATTAACTGAAGGTTGATTAAATGTGTACAGAATTTGGTACTAAGTCAAAATCAGTAAGATACATGTTGATAGAAGTATTACTGGTAGCCATTTTCCTGAAAGTGAGCTATCTTTCAAGAGTTCTTATGATCTGGGTTGCGTGGAGCTCAAAGGCTTATTTTCCCACAGAAAGATTAAAGGTGGTGATTAATTCAGAGACTTGCCCATAAAAGCCCATTCAGCACCTAATAGAATTAAAAGTTGAAGGAGAATTTACTTGAATTTTAAGGATATTATAAAAATCATCTTTGCAACTTGGGGAAAAGGATGAATAGGAAAAAAAAGGAAGGAAGTAGACACTCTTGTAGAGATTTTGATAGCATTTTTGGACATTTACACTTAGAAACTGATGTTTTGGCTTCTTGACTTTGTAGCTGCTGTTTCTTCTACAGACATGGCATTCTTTTGACACAAGTCTAGCACCAGTACTTCTCTTTTGTTTATTAGCCATGATTATGGATGTTCTTTGGCCCACACATGAAATGGAGAAGAGACTGGAAACAAAGTGTCAGCTTTAAGCCTTTCCTGTGGTAACCAGGTAAGAGCTATGGAGGGAGCGGGAATAGGAAAATCTATATGAGTGACTATGTGAGTTTTGCTGAAATTAAATGGGCTATAAATGCTGAAAGACACAGGAAAAAGTAGTACAGCATGTATGTGTGGTCTTTTAGGAGAAAAGGGGGTGAGAAAAAAACCAATTGGTCAGACAGCTTTTCCACTTGGTGGCTGTTCCTCATGAGCTGGAGAGGGAAGACAGTCTCACACAGCACCAGCCAGTGTGAATGGGGGAAGGGAAGGTAACAGATCTATTCTTTGCCTGGCCTGCAGCAGATGCTAGTTTAATACATGTTAAATACAGGTCAAGTGCTTTGTATTTTATCTTAATTTAAACCTCCTAGCAATTCTATGAAGTAGGGATTATTATCCCCACTTTACTGAAGAAGAAACTGAGGCTCAAGTTAGGTAACTTGCCCCAGGTCATGCAGAACCAGAACCGAACCCGCTGCTTTGAAAGTGCTTCCAGTGAGTGGGGATGGACTTGGTGGGCATTGTCAGTGGGAAGTGAGCCGGGCTGCAAGAAAGAGCTTATGTCCTCTCTTGTTTCTGGTGGGCAGGGGTGGGGAGGAGGGTTCTATCTCCAGGTCTCTTTGTTGTACTGAGAGGGCATCATTCACCATAGCCTTTTGGATCCGAAAAGGAACTTCAGGGAGGCTCCACGGTTGGTATGGAGTCTGTCGGAAGGTGGAGGGATGCCCTGAGGTTTGGGCTGAGAGAGCCCAGAGGGCCGTGGGAAGCTGGAAACAACCTGGGGATTGCCATTTGGCTCTGCTCCGGTGAAGGGGGCAGTGGTAGTGTTGGGATGGAGAAGTGGAAAGTGGCCATAAAAACAACAGAGCAAGGTGCTGGTGAGAAAGCCAGTGCATAGGATGGGTGGGGTGCTGGAATCAGATACAGGGTACAGTGGGCCGGTGGCTGTCAGCTGCGGGCCTCTGACATCTGTGGAAAATGGACTTTGGTCTATCAGATCTGACTACTAGCTGAAGAGACACATTCAGCAAACATGCCAGAGTTTACCATTCCAAATAAAGCCCCATTCTGTCAGGCTTTCCCCCCGAGAGGTCAGATACAACTCCAGTGTGCCCATGTCTCCAAACACCTTGAGAGCACTTTCTAGAATTGCTTTGGAGCCTTAAGGACTCCCTTCTGCATTCTTTCACTGCTGACACATCTTTGTTCTCTGGGAGTGGAATTTAATTCTGAGAAACAAACCAAAAATCATCCGGAGGCAAGTCCATGAATTACACGGGTAACCAAACAATGTAACTGGATTTGGGGTCGATGGCGGCCAACTGACCTTAAGGTAATGAAGCTGATTTTCTTGTGTCCTGGTACATTTATTGAAAAACGAACTCTCATTACACTCCACATAATCTTCCTTTTACTTTAAATAGTTCTCTCTAAGCCATGGAACTGACAGCATGGGCCTGGCCAGGAGCCCTCTGAGTGAGTAGTGGGCATGCCTCCCGTCCCAGATATGCCTGCTTTCATGCTTACCTCCAGTCGGCCAACTGCTGGGTGCCTGCCATGGTCTCGGGAATGACAGTTGCGTGCTGCACGGACGTGTGGGTGGCCACTCCGGTCAGCTGCTGCCATGCCGGGGGAAGCAGGATTTGCTGGGTCCCACTTGGCCAGGCCTGCTGCAGAACAGAGGACGTGTGCCATCAACATGTTTGTTTATCACACAGTCTGTCCGCCTGAGTCAAGTCCTGATTGGGCCCGGGGCTGTGCTGGACCCTGCGATGGGTGTTCAAGGGGAGCCCCAGTCTTTGGCCTTGAAAACTAAGTTAAGGGGAGATCAAATGAACATCGGTGACCTACACAGAAGATAGTAAGTACACGGGCACAGAGTCATATGGAAGGGATTTATTCGTGTGGAAGAATGATTTGTTTAGAAATTCGCTCTAAGAACAATGCTCAAGGTTTCCCAAAGTTCACTTCCTGATTTGTGCTGGCACGTAGCTATGTGCAGGAGACCGAAATAGCTGCCTTGGGCCACACAAAGGTAACTTTCTGCCCTCAGGAAGTTTTCCATCTCATATCCTTTATTTTGCCTTTTGTTTAGGAATTAGAATCTAGACCTCCAACTTGTGTTATTTTCTGAACCTAAAGTAACAGAATTCTGAGATCACCAGACACTTGCCCATGTCCGAGAGCAAGCAAGCATTAAATAAAAAATTCTTAGCTGGGGCCTTAACCGTCACTGAGAATTACCCTGATCCACCAAAGCCAAAATGACACGTAGTTAGCAAGTCACAGCTTGATTCTTCATAAATTTTAAGCTTTTTCTAAGAACTCTAAAATGAACTTTCCTGATTCTTCCTTGAATAGAGTCACTGGTGGGTGGGGGTAGGGGGTGTTTGCCTGGTGTTCTGAACTTCCTATATCTTCAGTCACTCTTCTGCTTGCCTTTGGTTAGTAAATGATTCAGACTGAACACAGCTGTCCAAAGTTGGACACCTAAAAGAACACCGCTAAGGTAACATACTTCTTGGGCAGGTCAAGAATTTAAAGATTCAGTTACATGTTGTTCTTTCCATTGGGCCGGGTATCACTGACATTGGATAAATTCTTGAATACAGTGCTCCACTAACTGCATCTTTAATAGGTGCATTTTGGCTCTTATGTACAGACAAGCACTTCTGGAAATGAATCATGAACTTGAATCAAAACTTAATAAGCAATGATGTGTATAAAATGATACAACCACACTTTAGATCTGAGTGGATGGTTCACCTGGTCCCTCCTTTTCAAGGTACAGATGAGGCCAGTGAGATCGCTCATACCTTTTTTACACTGCCTGTTTGCTTACTGATCTGTTTTGATACAGGTAAAAAACTTAGGGACCACAGTTTATACAGTAAGTGCTTAATAAATGTTTGTTGATAAAATGAAAGAAGCAAATCTACCAAGGTAATTAATTATTGTTAACTATATTCTACGTTTAATGAATTCAGACACGGCAGAAAAGTAATTTAATTGACTGAAACAGTTTCAAGCTCAAAAAGTTAAATGAGTAATAATTTTGTTGGCAGTAAGGTTTATACTGACTTGGGGGCTCATTTCAGCTTTACGGAAAAGCATGTGTTTTGACTATTACTTCTGAATTATAAATCTTGATATTAAGCCAATGACATCGTTTTCCCCCTACTTTCCCAAAATGGATGTTAACGTTTTACCTCAAAGAGACAGGGTAAAGGCTATATTTGACTTCCACTGAATGACAGGTTCAACTCATGGGAAATGAACTTCACACTTTTATGATTACTTGTGTACACTTCTATAACTTATACTTTAGTACCACTTTATAATTTATAAGATTAGAGCTAATATATTTTTTTAAGATTCTATTTATACATTTGAGAGTGAACGAGAGAGAGAGCACGTGCTCATACACATGAGCAGGGGAAGGGGCAGAGGGACAGGGAGAAGCAGGCTCCCGGCTGAGCAGGGAGCATGATGTGGGGCTCGATCTCGGGACCCTGGGACCATGACCTGAGCCAAAGGCAGACTAAGCTTAACCAATGGACCCACCCAGGTGCCCCTAGAGTGAATACTTCTTGATGCATACTGTATGCCAAGCACAGAGCTAAGACCACAGATAGGTTTCAGACTTCATCTTTTTGTGCGTGTGTTAAAGATGTTATTTATTTATTTATCTATCTATCTATCTATCTATCTATTTATTTATTTATTTGAGAGAGAGGACAGGAACAGGGGAGAGGGAAGCAGACTCTGGTTGAGTCTGGAGCCAAACAAATGTGGGGCTTGATCCCATGACCGTGAGAGCATGACCTGAGCTGAAATCGAGAGTCGGACGCTCAACCAGTGGAACCACCCGGGCACCTCAAGTTTCTGACTTCATCTTTCTACATCAGTTTTGTGAGGTAGGGACTTCTCCCCATTTCTCAGACGGATAAACAGAACTACGGAGATGCTAAACAACCTGCCAGAAATGTAGGAAATGAAACATTTATTGCTTTCTTTCTCTAAACCCAACTGAAATGATAATGAAGGAATAAATAATATAGAGATCTGTAAGGAGAAAGACAACAGAGGAGACGACAGTTAACAAAATCTTGGAAACTGGAAAACAGACAGGCAGTTACTGAGTTATCTAAGGTCAAGTCTGTGAGAGTCCTTTACCTTTCAGTTTGCAGACCCGAAGTAGGAGGCTGGAGGATTCTCTCTAGGAAAACTGACTCGTCCAAGAGAAAAAACTACAGATACTTTGGAGGATCAGGGAATCTGCCACTGAAAATGCTGGGCTCAGTCCTTATCAGACTAGAGAGAAGCCCGCATTCAGTAGTCCGTCCTCACCCTCCTGTAGCTTTCAAATTTAGTTTTTTAGTGCTTCAGTCTTAGTATGAATGAACAGCCAAGGACAACCAGATATTAAAGGAAGCTTCTAACATGAGTCTAAAACAAGAAACTCAGAGGAAACAAAAATAGTATAGAAATCAGAAGAAAATTCCCAAAAACTTAAACTGTCCCTCACAGAGTTAAAAGAATTATACACACATACACACATGAGACAAGATCATATACAGGAATATATATCTATTTGTCCATATCTGTATTCAGAGAATAAGAAAGAGTTCTTAGAAATGAGAACTGTAACAGAAGTTAATTCCATAGAAGGTTTTTAGAAAAAGCTGAGAAAGATCTCTTGGAAAGAAGCACAGATACAATATATGTAGAGAGAATAAAAGATGAAAATCTTTAGATTAATTCAAAAGCACCAACATCCAATTAATAAGAATTTCACAGAGAGGAATCAGAGAAAGTGCTGGCTTCGGCGGCACACATACTGAAGTTGGAACAATATGGAGAAGACGAGCGCGGCCCCTGCACAAGGATGCCATGCACATTCTTGAAGCGTTCCATACTGAAAGAAGAGAGAGAGACAATGGAGGGGAAAAACTTCAAGGAAAAATAAAAAACTTTCAGACTGAAAGGGCAAACAGAGTCC
The DNA here is from genome assembly GCF_963455335.1 of Martes martes. NCBI lineage: Eukaryota > Metazoa > Chordata > Mammalia > Carnivora > Mustelidae > Martes > Martes martes. Next base: position 93,848,975 of record NC_137899.1, read on the forward strand.
AAGACAATGTATGGAAAAAGACCCATGAGGAAGCATGTAGTCACAAAATTTCAGACCACTGTGGACAAGGAGAGTCTTAAGAGGGAGGAAACTAAGCCAATGGAAAAATGAAACCATCATTAACTCCAGGACAAACAAGCTGCATAGGAAAGGAATAGAATCAAAATATATTATGAAGCTCAGCGGAGAACAGTATATAATGCTGAAGATAATAGTTATGTACATAATGCAGAGTGGTTGAATAAGAAACTTCCATGGGAAGAACGGGAGAATGGAAGAGAGAGAGAGAGAGACAGAGGGAGAGGGAGAGCGCATGACTGGGCAGGTGCTGTGGGGATGGGGTGGTTTGGGGGCTAAGTCTTCATCTTCCACGTAAGACAGAAATTCCAAAATGGAAATGTCAGAAAAAAGTAGTTTAAGCATGCTATTTAGAAACTTGGAGTTAAATGACAAAACAGTGAAAAGTTATTTTGGGGGGATTGGAAATTGGGGATGGGATAGAGCAGGATACTATTTTCTTGTAAGTTTGTGGATTCATTCAACTTTAAAAATTAGGTGCATGTATTATTTTGAAAGAAAAATTAAATTAAAAATAACTTCCCTAAAGTCATATAGCTGGCAGGTGGTGAGACTGGCCTCTGACTTGTAGGCAATCAAATCCCAGAGCTCCTGCCCTCAGCCAGCACACTACTTCTCTTCATAGAAAGGATACACTGAAATGATGCCTCTATTGAAGATCAGGGACTCGTGGTAAATGCATGAAAGTAGCATGGAAAAGCCTTCCTTATTCATGAACAATTCAGATGCCAAGCAAGACAGAAGCAGAGAGCAAGACAGAAAGGTTAGACAGATGCATTGCTAAAAATGTTACTAGAGGAGGTTTTGAGTGAGAAGCAGTGAAGTTTTAGATTTTGGACAGTTTAAGAAGTTCCAGCCAACTGTTTGTCCTTAGGGAAGCATTTAAAGGGATTCAGGTGACAGGACTTGACTGGCTAGAAGGCACCTTAGTCGTGAAAGGCTGTAGTCTTTAATGAATCTCCATATTTTGGACAGGGGTTGGGGGGTGGGGGGGGGGTGAGAGAGAGCTCCGAATTCCTGTTCCAGCCTTGTTGGAACAAGTCGAAAAGGGTTTTGGACCCCGCCATTTGAAAAGTGAGATAAACTCAATACTGTCTCATCTGAGTCCTGTATTTCCCGCCTCTCTGTCTTTACGCACTCGTTCCCAATTTCTGATGGTGGTCTGGGTGCGAGCTCTGGCTTGAGGCCTGAGAGGACAGAGGTGCCAGCCGCCTTTGCACGGTACCAACAAGGCTGTACTGGTAAGAGTCTGGGAAGACCACTCTCAGATCACTCCCAGATCACTGACACAAGAGGGTGTGAGTTCACTCTGGCCTTCTGTGCACACGTCCTTGGCCCCCCCCCGCCCCCCCTCCCCAAGAGACGGTCTCCCTTTGAAGGATGTGAGAAGCTGCTGGAAGGTGGGGAGGAAAAGCAAAGCGAACAAAACGAATGTGAGGAATGGACTGAGAAGACTCCATCTCTAAACTTTCACAAATACAATCCTTGGAAAGGTTTAAATATTTGTAAAAACAGTGATACCCACTTGCTGGATATACTTAAGGTAAGGAATAGTATTTGGGAAGCCTCTGCCTGATACCTAGAAATTTACCCGGAGGAACAGGAAGGTGCTAGTTTAAATGTTTAGTTACTGCTTTTTAAAAAAACCACCAAACAAGTTTTATAAGTTAGCTTACTTTCATCCTTTGAAGGCACCAATTAAAAATACCAGGAGAGCTCTACCTTTCTAGGCTGACATTCTGCCATGGATTAAGTGAACAGAAAACAACAAATGGACAGAAAGACACACGGTGACACTGGATAGTACAGGAAGTTTTTTTTAACCTAATATAAGAAATCTTTGCATGTCGAGACACATTGGTCTACTGTGTTTTTTTTTTTTTTTAAAGATTTGATTTGAGAGAGAGTGCATGAGCGGGTTGAAGGGTAGAGGGAGAAGCAGACTCCCCGCTGGGCGGGGAGCCTGGCTCAGGGCTCAATCCCGGGGCTCCAGGATCATGACCTGAGCGGAAGGCAGACGCTTAACTGACTGAGCCATCTAGGTGCCCCTATTGTGTCCTTTTTAATGGCTACATGGTGTTCCATTTTATGCACACACATCAATTTATTTAACAAATCTATGATGAACATTCAAATTGCCCCTAGTAGTTCCGTGTTATAAACACTGTAGAGACTAAACTCTTTGTACATGTATTTTTTGTTCCCTCTCCCAATTAGAGCTTTAGGTTAAATCCACTTGGAGATTTACAGCACTCTAGGGACTCTCTTTCAAGTAGGCAAAGGGAAAGCTCTTCCCTGCTATGATTAAAGGACAAACAAATTCAGAAATGCTGAGCCTACTGGTTTTCCCCAAACTGAATAATGAAGAATGACTAGGTTAGCTAATAAGAATGCTAATTATTATTTCTTTCAGAAATGATTTCTGGCTTGCCAGGGTTAAGTGGGCAAACAAACAAAAAATCTGTAAGTATGTGCAAGTTCTATAGGTTTTGGCTCACAGAGGAGGAGCACTGGGAAGCTGGTCTGGATTTCTGCCAATCAGAGAAAATATGAACAAGATAGTTGGTCCCTGGAGTGAGCTTATAGTTCTTTCTCTTGATCTTTCTTGGCCTTTTCCAAACTCCCTTCTACCAAACTGTGTGAGCAAAAGGAAGCTATGAGGGCTGGTGAGAGAGGCAGAAGTAGAAGGCCTACTTTAAATATGGAAGGTTCTCTGTTTATAAACTCAGCAACACAACTCTGTAGGCCGTCAGAAACTGTTGTCAGTGGTCACTGCAGTGTCATTTTGGATATAAGAACAGAGATGAAGAATGATAAATATCCACCTTAAATAAGTTTTTCCCGAACACAGAAGGGGGTAATAATATCCAACATACTGTATGAGACTGGGATGACCTCGAAGCTCAAATTAGATAAGGATTTTATAAGAGAAAGAAATTATAGGTGACTTCTCACTTCTGAATATAGATGAAAAACACTAACCACAGTATTTACAAACAATCCAGTATTGTAAAGCATAAATGCGTATCAAACACACGTGATCAAATGAAGCTCATCTCAGAAATACAAGGACAGTTTAACATTAAAAACCTTTTAATGCAGCTTGTCATATTAGCAGATGAATGAACAAAAAACACAAGTATTTTTTTTTTAAAGATTTTTTTTTTTTTAATTTGACAGAGATCACAAGTAGGCAGAGAGGCAGGCAGAGAGAGAGAGGGAAGCAGGCTCCCCGCTGAGCAGAGAGCCCGATGCGGGACTCGATCCCAGGACCCTGAGATCATGACCTGAGCCGAAGGCAGAGGCCCAACCCACTGAGCCACCCAGGCACCCAAAAAACACAAGTATTTTAATAAATGCATAAAGAACATGTGATATAACTCCATTCAAAAGGAAGCAAGCTTGATAAAGTTTCTGTCAAATACCAATGGCAAACAAAGTATGGCAAACAGAAGAACCTCCTCTAAAGTTAGGTACCAGTCAAGGATGTCCAGCGTCCACACTGTTGTTGAACATGGCTCTGAGGCGCTGCCACACAGTGGAAGGAGGATTGTAGAGGAGGAAACAAAGCTAGTAAGAAGGTAGAATCCATAAGAAATCCACGGGAATTCACAGAAACAACCAGAACTACTCAGAGTTTAGAAGGACTGCTAGATAGGGCACCTGGGTGGCTCCAGTCATGATCTCAGGGTCCTGGGATCGAGCTCTGTGTCAGGCTCCCTGGTCAGCGGGGAGTTTGCTTCTCCCTCTCCTTCTGCCCCTCCTCCTGCTCGTGTGCACACATGCACACATGCATTCTCTCTCAAATAAAAAAATAGAATCTTAAAAAAAAAAAAGGACTGCTAGATATAACAAACTCAGTAGAGCCAACAGGTTTCATCCTGGAAACCAAAAACAAATAATCAGAAAAGAAAATTAATAAAATTATTAATAGTGACAAAACCTGCTAAATATTTAGGAATTATTCCAAAAAAAGGAAACTTTTAATGAAAAGAATAAAAGATAAATATACAGCTATGCTGTATTTTGTGCATGAAATGACCGAAGGATGTCAGCTTTTCCTCAGGTAAATACAAAATTTAACCCAAGTCCAGCAAATACAGTTCAGGGCCTTTTGTTTTGTAATGACAGTTGCTAAATGCTGTGTAACTCTGAGCCAGTGATTGTTTTGTTTGTAAGACTGTGGTTAAGTTCATATGGGAAGTGAAGGACGAGGCTGACAAGGAAATTTTGAAGAACAAAATGGGAACGAGGCTTTCCAGACAGCAAGAAGGGTGTCAGCTTTAACAATTAAGACAGCGGGCCACGAGAAAGGCCAACTGAGTAGGGAGCCCAAACACATCCCTGCAATTCCGCTACATTAAAATTAAGCCCAGAAACTTCTATTCAACAGAATATACCATATATAAAGTGTCTGTAGGAACACACTGAGAATAGGCTTTGGGAACCTACTTTATTTACAAATTAATGTGCTTCTGAACTAACAGCTTTTAGGTTAAGCAGTCATTGCTGCCCGATGATGGAAACGATCCTGTAGAAGGGTTTGTGTCCTGAGTCTCTCACCTGATGGCCATGGGACTCTGAGGCAGGGATTGTGCCTGTTTTCTCTATTTGTCACCTGGAGACAGATACCTTACTTATCATGCTGTTGTGGGGATTAAATCAATTAACAACTATAAAGTGTCTGGCATAATGATGATGTATTTGTTTGAGTGCCATTAAAGATGGATGACTATTATCACTGCGTCACTCTGTTGCCTTAAATTTCCACAACATGTTACACATTTTCAACCACTTTCACCTCTGTGTTCTCATTCTACCTTCGGAGTACCTATGTGAACAGATAAGGAAGGTTCCAGCTCACAGCTTCTGTGATCCTGGTTTTTCAGCTCCGTATGAAATAAGGAGATAATCTCCAAGGCTCTTTTTGGCTCTAAAAAATCATTTCTATTTTAATTTTTTTTTTTTTAATTTATTTATTTGTCAGAGAGAGAGACCGAGAGAGAGAGTGAGCACTGGCAGACAGAGGCAGAGGGAGAAGCAGGCTCCCCGCCGAGCAAGGAGCCCGATGTGGGACTCGATCCCAGGACGCTGGGATCATGACCTGAGCCGAAAGCAGCTGCTTAACCAACTGAGCCACCCAGGCGTCCCTCATTTCTATTTTATAAGAAAGAAATTCAAGGCAAAGAAATGTTAACTGACTTGCCTTAGGTCACAAAGTTATTAGCAGAGTTAGGATTAAAACCTATGTCTCCCATATTAATTTGCATTATAAAGCTACTATAGTAATAATAATTTCCCCAGACTCTCCCTGTGTCTAAATTTCTTTGTGGAATTATAAGCAAGATACGTAGGAAGGTGATTCACCTGGGGATCATTCAGAATATTACTGATCTATTCTAATGAGTCAAAGCGCCTAACTCATCGCCAAAGAAGGAATTAGTGGAGATCTATCTCTTTTGTGAACAACATTAACACGGATAATGGCAGTACGAGTAATAATGAAGAAAGAATTACCTGGGCGAGCAGACCTGGTTGGATCTGAAGAGGTTGCGCTCCTGGGGCTTGAGTGACGATGGGCACGGCGTTCTCCATTCGCACAGAATAGCCAGCGTGCTTCGAGGGCGAGGCCTGCAATCCTGTTCCAGACCCGGGCAAGGGAGAGAGGGGTTGTTGGGGGGTCGGAAACCGCTGGATGTGGAGAACCTTCCTAGTCAGCTGGTCAGGTCTCCTCTCCCCCCGACTCCAGTCCTCACCAGCTGTCACTTGGTCCTTTGCAAGTCTCCCCTTTAGTTTCTAACTTAAAAATTTTAAAAGCCACAGAAAACCCAACTTTGAACATTTTCAGAGATCAGAAGGTCAAATTAAGGAGTCTGTAAAAGCCTGAAGGGGAACAGTTATACCAACAAATCACAGCAGAAAAATGGCTTCTAACATGTAAATACACTTGGGGTCTGTCAGAGCCAGGGGTGTCGGGAAGAGTGTACGAATCCACTGGAACGGCATCGACACTGGAAAGGCACCGACTCTGAAATTGAGCCACTACACACAGTGTACACAGTGAGGGGAGCGGAAATAAACACCTGAGATTTCTGCATACACGGTAACCTTGTGCACCGTCAACTCTGGCTTCTTAGAGCTCTCAGAAGAGCGTTGGGGTGCGTGGCTCATGAATCAGTTGGGGGACCAGCCTGGGAGGTACTTTTCAGGGAGATTTGTGTTTTGCATTAGAACGGAGGCTGCACTGGCTGGCGGAGTGGCAACTCTCTCCGGATAACCCGCCCAGAGGATATTTTATCGGACGAAACGTAAGCTGACATCAGCCTAACAACAGAAGTGCAGACAACACGCCCCTTTACAGACAGCTGGCCAGGGACCAAAACACCAGCACGTGGGGAGAAAAACAACTTGGTGCTGAGGCTTAAGTCCTCTTGTTTCTAGGCTGGTTGAAAGCAGGAGGGGGCCCTCAAGTTCAGTGATGCCAGGAAACTGCGGGTACCAGGGCCCCGGAGGTCCCACGGTAGAAGCAGGTGAGGGGCCGCGTCTGCTGGTCCTCACCTTGGAAGCCGGGCGGACACACGATGAGAGCTTGCTGGAAGGGGTCGGGCCGGGCACAGATCTGGGCTGTTCCCGTCTGCAGCGGCATGCTCCGCTGGGCCACTGCGGCCATGGACGCCGCTGAGGGCTGGTAGAGTGCAGATTGGTAGTTTAGTATGGAGACTTCGGGATTGGCTAAGGAAAGAGTGGCACTGGTGGAGGTGGGAGCCTAAAGGAGTGATGGGGATTAAACAAAAATAAACAAAAATAAAAAATGAGGGAGGTGGTATGCTGGGAGCTACGAGTTTAAAGCAAATAAATGAACTCAAAAGAAGAGCAAACGAATAAAAACCAAGAGCAAAAAAGCGAAAACAGAGAGGGGTAGAGACACTGCTGAAGTCCCAGGGAGAAGCCGGCACCTGCGGCCACAACAGAATCACCTTTGGTGCTTCCACTCACGCCAATTCCTAACACTGGCGGGGCTCGGACGAGAGGGCACACGGAAGCTTGCACAACGGAGGTCTAAAAATTGCAAAGTTAAAAACCAGGCCAGGAACTATTTATGTTCTGCCTTTCCGCTTTGACAAATGTACTTCACAACTATCTAGAAGGCCAGGTTTGAGTTCAGGACTCTTCGATTCCCTGGGTTCTGCACTGGAACATGGTGATGGGGTGAGGAACGGGAGGGGGCAGGGGAGGAGATGAGGGCTGACCTCCCGCCTGCCTTCTCTTCCTGCCCCAGCTCCGTCCCACAACTTGGGTGCTCTGGGTGCCCGTATGCGGACCTGCCAGCTCACACGTGCCAGCTCTGTTCACACGCCCCTTCCCTTGGGGCTGGTGGCACAGTCTGTACTCGGGAGGATGAAGCCAGGAGGAGGCCACCTGCAGGCACAGGGGAAGGCACGGAAGCACGCACACACACACCGAGGAAGGCTGTGGTGGGCCTCGGAAGGGGACCCTCCTGCTCAGGCCCAAGGCGAGTACTGCTTACAGAGCTGCTCAGACGGCTGCAGAGCACGTAACTGCAAATTAACACGCTCTAGAAACAGCCAGGGAGAGGGACACACTGAGCCTGGGGCTTCCTGTTTGAGTTTGGGGCATTCTTACTCTAGTGTTCGGCTCCGAAGGCTGGAAGCCAGAGAGGAGAGTGCCGGTGGGTCAGGAGAATTTAAGTGGAGAGGAGTTACATAAACTCTGAAATTATGTCCTCTCTCCTGTGTCTTTCAGAAAGAGACATCATTTGAGAATGAAGCACGGAAACTCAGTTCTGAACTGGAAATTCTCTGGCTTTGCCCCGTCTCAGCCGTCTTCAGGCTGATCCTGCACACGCTAGGAGGAGGAGGGCGCCGGTGTCCTCAGAGTCAACATGGCTTACAAGTTTTGCTGCTAGAGCTTCCGTGGACTGAAGGGTAAAGAGGCAAGAGCCACAAGGGTATCTTGGACCCACGTAGAAACAGAATTTTAAGAAGATATGTATGTATCTCAAAATTGATAAGAAGGATAAAATCTCATTTTACCAAAAAAACCCCAATTCATTTTATATTTTTTTTGTGTAAATACTTAGACTTTATGGTGAACTTTTGTGCAAAGCAAATTAATCTGTTTGAAAGTAATCACTACATTAGGTGGCATACATGTTTGGATTTTAAGATACATGTTGGCACAGTAAGTGGCTGTTTTGAGCCTCCAGGTAGCATGACCGGGAATACATGTGGATTGCGTGTGTGCGAGCATCTGTGTTTCATTACCGATGACATGCCCTGTGTTTCCTCTCTGTTCTCTCTGCGGCCCCACCTGTCCTGGAGGCCCCTCCCCATACACATTTCCCACTGTCCCCTGGGCTTCCCTCCTTGGGGACCAACATGCTTCAGGTTCCCACGAGGGGACTCTCCTGTTTCCTCCTCCCGTGGCTGCCTCCTTCAACTCGTCCATGGGACCTTTTTAATCCCGACTTCTTTAGCTGGGGGTCTCTCTCCTGCTGTCTGGGCTCTGTTTAGTGAGTTCTGGCCTCCACTTTCCCTTTCCAATTCTTCTTGGGGCTGAGACTAGAACATTCTTTCCAAAAGACTACCTTGTGCCTGTCACCACCTCTGCCCCCAAATCTCCAATTACTGTCTAATGAACACTGTCCACGCACTTCAGTCTGGCACGCCTGTCACATGGTTTGGCCAACCCTCCCTTCCAAATTTATCTCCCTCTGCTCGCTGTGCTCACGGCACCAGCCTGAGTCCACTCACTGCGGGCGAGCATGGTGTGAGCGCGGGTCCCGCTGACTCACACACAGCCTACCGCCCACAGCGTTCTCTCCACGCCTCTGCGCTTCAAGGTCTCACCTGCGTCCCCTGTCTCCAAACTGAACCCCCCTATCAATTTAAACGAACTTCTCTGTCCTATTAACCCATCCAGAGGCACCTGCATGGCTCAGTCGGTTAAGGGTCAGACTCTTGGTTTTGGCTCAGGTTGCGATCTCGGGGTCGTGAGCTGGAGCCCCGCATCAGCCTCCACCCTCAGCATGCAGTCTGCCTGTCCCCCCTCTAGCTCCTTCCCCCGCTCGCTCATTCTCTCCTCAAATAAATAAATAAAATCTTAAAACAACCCCCCCCTTCTGCCAGCTAATGTGATGGGGTTCTGGTGATGAAGGACAAAACCATGGTGGTATTTTGTCAAGCAGCTCATAGGTCTGGCTGTGGACACAGCCTGAGCGCTGGGGGTGGGAAGGCACGTTCATTTCTTTGGATCAGGTCTTGGCCTGGCTCTTCTCCCTAAGGAGAGTCTTAAGAATACCAATAGCCCCGGGGGTGGCAGACTCCAGGTGGCCTCTCCTGGATATAGGCAGAGGGACAGAGGGCAGGGAAGGAAAGCTGGGCCTCGGCAACTTAGTGTGCTGCAGGACTGGCCTAGAGACCGGGGAGGTGGAGGAGAGGAGGAGGAGTCTGGGGGGTAGGGGGCGCTGGTAGCTGAGGTGTTCGTATTTCAGGATTAGAACGCAGACACTCTTTTCCTCTGGAGGGGTGTGTGCAGACACACACAGGAGTGTTGTGACCACTGCAGATTTGATAAGGTTGAAAAGAAATCCAGGGACAGTTAGTTCTTTGGGGAAAGTGGGAAGACCGGAATTTGGGAATAAAAGCAAAATTCTCTTAGATATCAGAGGCAACCTGGACTAGGATTTGCAGATTACTTACTCAGTAAATAGTTCCTGGGCATCATTCATATTTTAAATGACGCGTGAGGTGCAGGGTTCTGCTAATTTTTTGCAAAAAGTTGGAAATGTGTGAGAAGAAAACCTTCTGGTTCCAGCTGCTGGGATTCTGGTGACAGACTGATGAACTGATTTTCCCTGTGACTTGGAGAAAGGACGGGTTTTATCTGTCCTGGGAGATCACATGGACCCCGTCGTGTGGGGACAAGGGGGAGGGGTCTATACTGCATGATCGCCAGCGTCCCTTCCCGGGCTCGAATTCTTTACTGGGCAGATGTCAGACACAAAGCCATTAGAGCAGGAGGCTTTACGTTATTCTCACATTGGGTCAGAGGGAAACACGAAGAGGTACCATCTCAGAAAGAGCACCCCAAGAGAGTCCTTTCTGGGACCTTTCTGTGGGACCAGCAGTCCATACAGAGTGCCTGGCTCTCTCAAAGGAAGTAAGTTTGGAAGTAAACACTGTCTGACATAGTAGAGGAATCCTGCGTATGACAGTGTCTCCTGTATATGATCTCCTGACTAGGTTTCGGGGGAAAAATACGATTCTTGATGCTCACCGTCAGCCCTGCCCGCCTTCCCCTTTGCTCCCCATTCACCTGGTTGTGGACAGTGTTCAGCTGGTTGTTGAAGGTCATGGTCAGGTTGGTGGACGTGCTGGGGGCCACATGCGTGATGAAGGGGGTTTTGCTCTGGTTCACCGTGTCATACATATTCACCCGACGCTTGCAAATCTCCATGTTCTGGAAACATGATTTGACGCTGTTCGTGCAAAAGGCAGAGGCAGTAGGGAAAGAGAAGAAGGTAACGGAGAGACGGGGAGAACAACGTTAATGCAGTAACTAAGAATGGGGGAAGCTTAACTTTAGTCTACATTTGCAAGAGTCCCCTTTATTCAGATGAACTGCCCCCACTGCCTTGTGCTCCCTTCCCCCATGCAGGACCGGTAATGGTTCTCCATAGCACAAGAGACGTGACAGCTCTCACTGTATTTTCCTCATACCCCTGATCTGCTGAACCAACCTCACGGCTCGTTCTTGGCCTTCAGGGTGGCTTCTGACTGGGGACATGAAATAGCAGCTTCTGACCAAAGACAACTCCTCGCGCTTCTGGGGCACCAGCGCCATCTAGGGGACGGCCAAGGAAGGAGCCAACCCAGCACCTTGTCCCTGTCGTCACTCTTTGTCCCCCCTGGGATTGCACATGTAACGGGAACAATAATACTAGTGGTAATTAGTAATCGTGGTTAACACTGGTTGAGAACTGTGGCAGGTGTTTGCAAGCACTCTTCCACTCAGTCCTACAACAACTGCAAGAGGGAGAGAGGATTGCTGCCCCTGTCTTACGAGTAAGGATGAAGTTTTAAGAGAGGACAGACAGGTCATCTGCCAAGGTGAAGAGCTAATCACTAGCAGTCTTCACCGTGCCTATACAGCCTCCTCAACCTCCCGATTCACCCTCCCTTTCGCTTTTCTCACTCTTGCCCAGTTACATGAAATAAAAATTCTCTCCCTCATTCTCTTCCTCCATTGCATCCGTGAATCAAAATAGAATCCTAGTTGGGAAAGTAAAGTATAAAAATGTTGCTGACACCAGCATGGAGGAAAAGGAAAGCCATAGTGGATTCCACGCTGAGTTCTTGAAAATCCCCCATAGAGTATCCCTCAGAATTTACACACTGTTTCTCATTCACTTCTGTCTTCTCATGAAACTTACTTTTCCTCCAATGCTAACATTCAGAATAGTAAAACAGCACTTAAATTTCAATTTTAAATACTTATGTTACAAATAATGTAATAACTGAATACAAATATTCATTTTCCACTACTTTAAGATTACAAATGGATCCTATGGGTGTGCTAGATTTTGGGCCCACCGGGTGTATGTGGGCTATCCCCAAACATCCTTTCCACGAACGATGTTTCAAACTTGGACACGCTCAGAGAATCCTTGCTTTCTGAGTTAATGACTACTGAGAATGGCCACACTCCACACACGGAATAAACACTTACTGACTGACGACCCTGGAGAGAAAGGAGAACCTATTCTATGGCAGCTAAGAGTGAAAAACTAGCAAGAATGCTGGTGATGCCAACGTGCTTGGAGCATCTACTAAGTACCAAGCAAACGGCTAAGTGCTTTCATGTGGAAGCTGAAAGAATAAAATGATGGGTTTTGTATTCTTTTTGGAGTGTATTTAAACGCATTATCTGGTTTTATGGCAATTCAACCTAAAGCTTTTAGACTATGAATTTTCTAACTGAAGTGGTCTGAGTTTCAAGTTTCATGAAGACAGGCAAGCACCTGTACTTCGGGTTAATTCTGTGAGAATGGTTTTTAAGGAATTTGTGCACTAGCCCCCTGGTATGGAGAAGGGGTCCCTTTCACCTGTTAATCTAGATGTTGGGGCAGGTCTGGCCCAGCCCCAAGGTTGACGGTGGTCCTCAGCAGTGTGGGCTGGAAGTTTCTTCTTGCCCTATAGTTCTCATGGTCTTCCCAGCCAGTTCTAGGGCCCCTGAGGGGTTAGGCTGACTCTAAGGTAAGCTTAGGTGTGCTCAAAGACCTGTCTTTCCTTCTGGGGCCCATTTTCTGAATTCTAAATTGCCAGGGATCCTCTTGGACCTACACCAAATTCTGCACCTGAAACTGAGGCTCATGGTCTCTGAGCTTGGTCTTCATTGAGTACAATGAAGCATTTTATTCCCACTTCCTTCACGGGACCCAGAGATGGGCAGGGCCCTGAGGTCGTTCAACCATGCCCCTGACTTTCTGTGGGGGACTGTGTCTTCGACTGTGCAGATGGCTGACGGGAGCCTTCTAGAGAGCAGGACTACACCTCCCGCCACGCTGTTTCACAAGTGTCTCACTTCGCCCCGAATATGAAAAGACTGATCTCAGTAAATCACCAAGTGTGCCTTCCTTCTGTTGTACAGACCGACTGCTAGACTTACCCCTACCACCCCAGAAGCAGGACAAATCCCATAATGAGAGTCTGCTATGGAGGGGTTCGAGTTCCTTCTCTGTCCTAGAGGCTGGTTGTTTCAAACCAAGGAAACACTGGTCGTGGCAATGTGATCTGACTTACTCAGTGTCAACCGATAAGGACAAGCACTGAAATTAGAGATGGTAAGGAGGGGGCCACCCACTCATTTCTTGCCGCTCGGGAGAGGCCTGAGCGCTGACCAGGACGGGCAGAGGTCTCTCGCATGCTCAGCCTCCCCATGCATCCCTATGTCCTAACCCGAACTAAAATCAGGCACTCTCTCAAGCACACCGCTTCTCCCCACACACACCCGGGGATGGGACTTCTTATTCTGTCACATCCCAAGAACCTCGAGGTTGAGAGGTTTAAGTGCTACCCCTCGTTACCCTCTGTTATGGGCTGAATTGTGCCCCCCACCCCTGTGTTGAGGTGCTGAGCCCAGTGCTTCAGAATGGACCTGCATTTGGAGACAGGATCTTTAGAGAGGTAAAATGAGGCCGTCAGGGTGGGCCTCATCCAGTTCCCCGAGGAGGAGGAAATCAGGACACAGATGTGTACAGAAGGCCCAGGGAGGCGGGAGGGAGGAGAGGGCCACTGACAAGCCAGGCAGAGTTGCCTTAGAAGAAACCAATGCGGCCAAACACCTTGCTCTCGGTGCTGGGTCTCAGTCTTCTGGAATACTCCCCTCATCCTGCCACCCCCTCGCCGTCCATCACTGCGGCCTGTGCCACCTCGCTCCTCCACTGTGCCCCAGGCCCGGCCCACCGGCGGAGGCTTCGGACATCAGACACTACTTCTCAACCCCGTGGCCTGCTGTCATTTCCTAGCCTAGTGACAATAGCCTTGCACTCCCGGCCCCCACCCGGCCCCTCCGGGAACGTCTGCATCCTTCTCCTCCATCCCTCGCTCACCACAGACACTTCGTGCCGGCATCGGAAACTGTTCTAGTCTCTTCCTATCAGAAGAACCCCTTGGGCCCCTCTAGTCACTCCTGTTTCTCCCCCGCCCCGTCCTGCAACCGGCTACACTGGCTGCTGCTTCCCCTCAGACAGCTCTGCGGCCACATGCAAGTTCTGCGTTGCCGACCCGGACGGGCCCTTGCTCTCCCAGCAACTCTGGCCTGATGGAGCAGCGGCAGGCAGGTCTCTGTTCAGCGTAACTCGAACCAGCCTTCCCTTTCTCTGAAGTGCCTCTGTGGGACTGAAGGATGAAGACCCCCATCCTTAACACGGGGCCCTGCCCGGCTCATCCTGAGGCCTCCTCACCCCCAGAACCCCGGCCCCCGTGTCACCCACGCCAGGAGGCCCCACGCAGGCAGCGCCCTTCCTGCCCCCGCCGGTCTCGTCCCTGGTGCCCTGTTGCCCGTCCTCCCGCAGTCACCCTGCAGGGGCTGCCCCGCCCGGCCCCGACGGCAGCCTACTTTCCCTGGTAACAGCCGCTTCTCTGGGGATCACGGGTTTGGTGCCTTCTCTCACCTACAGGCTGGGAGCCCCAGGGGGTGGGGGCTCCCGTCTGCGCTGCCCCACACGGTACCTGCCCGTGGCACAGCACACAGCCCGCTGAATGGATGAACAACTGAACCAACCGGAATCCCCACTAGACCAAGGCCACTCCAGCATGGTTCTGGGCGTGACCTGTGGCCCCAAAGGTGGCTCTGCTTCACAGACGCTCACATTCCCAGCACTCCCTTTATGCATAGGTCCCAGGGGCCGGTTCATCCCGCCCCACGATCTCCCGCCTCCACCAGTCCCTCCTTTTTGGTGTAAAGCAAAGTGTGGCCCTAGGCCGCCCCACCTGGCCGCTGCCTGTTTTTACAAATAACGTTTGATTGAAACGCGGCCTCACTTACTGGCCTCCTGCTTTCAGCTGTAACGGCAAGAGCTACTCTACAAGCCTAAAATAATTACTACCTGGGACTTTAAAGGAAACGTTTGCTGACCCCTAGTGAAAAGCACTGAGCAGGACACCTACTGTGTACTGTGGGGAAAATCGAGTAGGTGTGTCATGGTGACGAAGGGGTGGTTCAGGGTTTCGATTGGAGTGATTCTCTTATCAGCATCTATGGTCAGCATCTTCTTTAACAGGTCGATGAACTCCCGCCGGTCTGCCTTCTCCACCAACATGTCACTGCCTTCCAAATCTGTTGTCATGTTCACCTGGAGGGAAATCGGGACAGGTCACCAAAACCCTGCAGTGCCTCCCCCTTCCCCCGACCGCCCTTATTCTCTGCTCGCGACTCCATCTCCCTCTCAGTCTCCCCTTCCCGATCCCCAGGAAGCTGTCTGTGCGGGTCTCCTGCCACCTGCACGGGCTGTCACTGCCTATAGGTTGTGGCTGCTCCCTTTCTAGGGAAGGCCAAGGGAGGCCAGGGGCGCAGGCTGCGGCCGGTACCCAAAAACACGCAGGAGTGACAGGATGTGCACTGTTCCTGCTTCCATCAGCTGAGCTGAAATGTACCTCACATCACACCTCATTGAAAATAATCCCAAGATGGAAAGACTTCTGGGCACTGGCTGCATAGCAATGTGGATGTGCTTGGTACTACTGAATGTACTTGGTACTACTGATACTACTGAATTAGATCCTTAACAATGGCTAACGCGGTCAGTTTTCTGTGATGCATATTTTACCACAACTCAAAAACAGTAACTACGACCAAGTAGTAAAAAATGAAATACAAAAAAGGGTTATTTATTTAACCTGCAGAGGCCAATGTGACCTCTTCCTCTGTCTATAGTGTTTGCGTCCTCTGGCAGTGCCCTGAGTTAGGGCCAGAATTAATTTCAGCCCCGTCTTCACGGGGCTTACCTCTGGCCAAGGCAAGGAGGATATCTGAACACTGGATTTCTCTTCTAAGAGCAAGCCTAGGGCAGATTTTGAAAGACCTGTTTTGTGGTCCTTTCTATTATTTTCCAAGGCATGCTCTGGAAAGCAATTTCAGTTTTCTCAGGCAATCTAAGCTTCTAATCAACTGACAAGTATCCTTTACTCAGTATCATGATTTTTGGTTACACTCACCTTCAGTAAGAAGTGTGCTGAGTGTTTACTGGTCTATAGCTTCACTTCTCATTGCTTTTAAGAAGAACTCTCTTTGGGTTGTCCTGATTTTAGACTGTCTTTCCACTAAAAATAGCTAAAGTTCTAGAATTTTCTCTGGGCACAAAGGTGAGAGCCTGTGGTCCTTCCAGTGAGCTGAGAGAGACTGACTGGAGTGGGTTGAGTTGTGTGGCAGCAAAAGGTACGTTTAGGTCCTCATGCACAGGACCTGTGAATGTGACCTTATTTGGAAACAGTGTCTTCGCAGATGTCAATCAAGTCGAAATGAGGTCATATTGGGTAGGGTACGTCCCAAACCAATGGCTGGTATCTTTATAAGAGAAAGAAGAGGGAGGTTTGGGTGCACGGATAAGAGGAAAGCCAGGAATAAAGGCCACATAAAGAAGGACGAAGAGGCCGGGGTGAAGCAGTTCCACATCAGGGAACACCGAGGACTGCCAGGGGCCAGCAGACACAGGCCTGAGGCACGGGTCCAAGGCCTCAGTTTCTCTCTAGAGCCTTTAGAGGGGGCTGGTTCTGGCGGTACCTTAATGCCAAGCTTCTAGCCTCTTGAAGTGTGAGAGAATAAATGTCCCCTGTCTAAGTCACCCAGGTGGTAGTACCTTGTTACAGCAGCCGGAGGGGATTAATACACTGAATCATGGGCGTGAGACTCAAATGTGCTTGGGAGCTTGAATTCTTCTCATGAAAACACACTAAGATTGGCCAGTACTTTTTTTTTTTTTTTTTAAACAAATGGCAACCAATCAACTGAAACTATTTTTAAAGAGCTAGTGTAAGATTTTGAAAATGTTCCACCAACCCAATGGTATTCTAAGAGTGGTGTATCACTGTTCAAGGTCAAGGTCAAACATGGCAGTTCTACCTGCCATCTTGTATTAGCAGAAGTCTTGCTGCACTTGGTTTGTAAAGGGCTAATATTGCATACTCACCCATGGGGCTTACCTGGGCCATGTCATCTAAACAGTTGAAAATGTACTTTCTTGCTTCTTTTGACTTAATTCCCGTCTCTGCTTCATGGTCGTCTGGTGTCTAGTCAAAAGAGGCAAAAGCTGATTGATGGGTCATGTGAATTCTTTTCTTGTCACTGACTGCAACCCTGGAACTTCTGCTTCTCACGGAGAAGTCTTTTTCCCGTCTTTCAGAGGACACTTCGAGTCTTCTTAAAGTGTCCTGCTCATTCTCCACACAAACTCCTCTCTCTCTTCTCTCCTTCCCACAGACACCCGGCCTGGCGGGGGCCTACTCTGAATAAGATCCAGAGGGTTCCAACAAGAATATGCCCCATCCCTGATAACTTTCATTCTCTCCTGAGTTTAAGGGATAAGGTGAGGTTCCACATGTGGAAAAGCAGATGCCCTTTTCCACATGGTTCTATAAATCTCAATTTTATTTCTCAAACTCTCATCCAGAGGCTCTCACTGCATTCTAGGCACTGTTCTAAAGCCCATGAGCTCATTCCATATTCTTCGCAACCATCCTAGGTAGGACGATGACCAACCCATGTTCTAGTAGGAGAAAGGAATGGCAAGCTTAAGGAGTCTGCCACGGCGGCGTGGCCAAGGAGCGGCAGCTGGCTGCAGAGTCAGCCTGGGGCTGGGTCATGCACATATGGTGCCTGTACTGGCCTTGGTCTTGGAAGTTGCTGTCTCCAATTATTAGGGGTTTCTGGACTCATCCATGGGTCACAGGTAATTGATCCTCCAAATCTCACTCAAGGATGCCACGCGCCTGGAGCTGTTAGGATCCAGGCTCTGATCCCAGACACGGAGGACTGAGGCTCCTTGCTAAGACACAGAAGCAAACCCTGCCCCTGGCTGGCCTCACCCTCCTCTACCCCGGAACTCTTTTTCACTGGACCTGACCTTGAGCTTCTCACTCTCACAGTTGCCAAATGCCAGCCCTCTCCTCAACAGCCTCAGAGTGCTTGCTTAGCTCTCAAATCTCTTTTCTATATCTGCAACCACGGGCCATACTTTATCATTAAATCATATTAGAATTCGGCTGTGGTTTTTGTCAAAAAAGAAAAAAAAAACACACACACACAACCAACAAACAAAAAACCCCACCTACTCTCTTGCAAAAAAAGAAACACCTAAAATGAACATAAAACATACTTAAGACTTGCATTATTTTCTCCTTCCCAGGAAAATACATTAATTTTAATTACTAGGCACAGATCAAAGTGAAAGCAAAATATGTTTCCGTTAAGGTAAAACCACTCGAGAGTTTATGGTGTGCAATGGTGCGCTTTACCTCCTGCTGGCTGGGACCAACAGACCCCTCCCTAGAGCCTTGGATGCCATGTTGCTGAGGCTGTTTCCTCTGCCTAAAAGGCCCTCTTCATCCTTTTGGGCCCAGCTCAAATGCTCCTCCCAGATCTTCTGTCCCAGGCAGTAGTCAAGGCTCCCTCCTTATGGCCCCACACTCTGTCCCCACCAGGGACAGGGCCCTTGCGACAGGGTGGGGCAGAGGGGCTTGGGCTCGCCACATGCATCCAGGCTCCCTTTGGACTGGGAGCTCCTCGAGGGTAGAGAGTGGTTCATTTCTGTCTCCAGCACAAACCCAACAAGTCGCGGTTTACTGAGATTATATCCCAGAGTTTAGCCACCAGAATTTGGGATCTGAGCTTTGCAGGCAGCAGGCCGAGCCAAGCGGTGCTTTTGAACATCCGAATTCATCCATCTCATACATCAACAACGGTCGCCCCTCTCCCGTGCTGCTGACTGAATCAAAGCGAAAGCCACAATCTGTGCGCTGATGGCCAAAGCTCCCCACTAACTGGACGGTGCCCTTCATCCCCGAGTGTCAGGCATTGGGGAGGAGTGGAGGGGACGCTCTTCCTACCTTCAGCCTCCACAAAGGATATGGTGAGTCTGTGTCACGGTTGAAAAACCTAGTTGTCTTTGTCCCTGCGCTTAATAAATATTCAGCTGGCAAACCCTGTGTTTGTGAAATATACCGGATCTGCAAGAGAAGATGAGAACGAGGTCAGAGCGTTTCCTGTCGCTGTACATATGGTGTACTTGTGACTCTGGTGCCTTTGAGAAAAAGATGACAATTTTATAGAGAAAGAAAGAAGTAACAGAAGAAAAAGGGGCAAGAAAGAGGAATAAAGAAAAAAAAGTGCTGTTCTGAGAAACAAGGTTTGGGAGACAAGGAACAGCCTATAACCCAGCCGCATGTCAGGTTGTAAAGGAAGGGCTTCTTGGGGACGCCTGCACTCCCTGGACTCACCTGGTCGTACTCGGAAGCCCCCGGATAGAGCGGCCAGCCCAGGAACAGCTCCGCAATGACGCAGCCCAGGGACCACATATCAATTGCCTCACAAAACGGTAAACCAAGGATGATCTCGGGGGCTCTGAAAAGGAAGAATGGGAGAGAGATCATTAGCAATTTGGAAGTGCGGGCAGCTACTTCTACACGAACTCTCCATAAAATTCTATCTTTCAAACCCGGGGTGCCATGACTGCCCCCCTCTAAGGGACCTGTGGTTCTTGTACTGTGTGGCCGTGATCCCTCCATTCTTGGGCTTGGTCCTCTCCGTAAGCAGGCAGTATGGTCAGATGGCTGGCTGAGATGAAGGGGAGGTCTAGAATAGACCTCCAGGGAGCCCCATCCGTTGACTTCATTGCCATTATACTCCAACCAGATGAACTAGTAACCACTTTAGAGAGACTCACGCGTTATCTTTTGTAACTGAAGACCCAGGAAACCAATCTTTAGAGAATGCCTGGTTTTTACAAAGGAATTCTGAAATACAGGTGTTCTACTTTCAGTAATAGAGAAAGCAAGAGGCCTCTACCCAGAATAAGGGGATCCAACCCCAAATCCGTTAATGCCAATGATCCATCTTCTTAGGAGCCTGAATCACACTTTTGTAAGGAAACACTAATATTTTTAATCATCAGCTTCTAAAAAGGTAGTCTTCTAAAAAGTCCTCTGATAGCATAATTACAGAACCCTGTTCCTGAATCCATAATCTGGGTACCAGTCCAAACCCCATTATAAACCCGTTCCTGACTGTAGGATTATGTCCCTTCATGTGGCAGACAAGGTTACCTGCTGGAGCTTCTGAAGGAAACCACCTAAATTCAAAGGGAAATTTTCACATGTAGTTAGTAACGAAAACCAAGGAGACCACAAAGCGCATTTTCTTTTCTAAGAATGTGTCATGCTTAAGTAGGGGTACATTTTGGAGAAAACCAGGTTCAAAGTAGGAGATATGAACACAGCTTTAAAAAAATGTGGCTCAAGGCATTCTGCTGATAATGAGATGCATTAGCCCGGCTTCTGTTTTCTCTGTAAATTTCCCACTTGATTAAGCAATGCCAGAAGACGCCACTCTCCTACCCTTTCAGGAGCCTGGAGTGGGAGCGGTGGGAGCTGGGGAGACGGCTCCGTCTGGGTTATCTTCACCCAGCCAGCACGGGAGGAGGGAGCCAGAGTGTGCTCAAAACACCCTCCTCGTCTTGGGGCTTCGAGCTGAATTCTCCCCACTTAAAAAGCATCGCCCCACCTCGCTCTTTTAAATTTGCTCTCATGGCTCATCTTTTGTCTCCAGATCATAGTGCTGAAGAAAACCAACAAAAACCAAGACGTTTTGTTGCAAAGTCTTGATTCTTCGGGAGTAAAGAGGCATTTCCTCACTTGCTCTGAGCTGGGGATTCAGCACTAATGCCAGGTGCTTCTAGAAGGCCAGAGTCCTCAGTCTGGGCTCAAAACATCCTCTTGCCAGAGTCCGAGGCCGGGTGGGTCTTCCCTGTCCCCTCACTGCTGGTGTCCCCAGCTGCCAGGGTTCTGCTGGCACCTCCCCCTCCCGTGGGGCCCTGTGCCCTCCAGTCCCAGTTGCTGGCGGCTCGTGTGCACGTGGAAGGACGCTGCTGTCCTCCGGCACTCAGGCACTGGCGGGGGGGGGGGGTCCTATGGATGCTTTAGGCACATCCCTGCCAGACTGCCCTGTGTCATGGGGCCTTCAGTCCCACAACAGGCCGAGGTCGCTGTGTCCAGGGTTGCCCCCACACACCAGGGCTTCGCGAGTCCCCTGGAAGTCCCCTGCCAGTCACCTCAGGCGCCACGGTGGATGGTGTAAATGGATGAGATGACTGCAGGTTGTCTCTAGCAGTGCCATCCCCCTTATTCCACATGCGTCGGCATCGGCCTGCCTTTCCGCCATCTCCGTTCTAGAGTATGTCCTCTCACACGCACATCAGGCCTCTCCTTGGTGGGGGGGACGAGCTCCTGCCCCGGTTCTGGCAAAGCTCCCGGCAGGCAGGCGGCTGCAGGATCACCCAACTCCACACCTGTCTCCCTAGTCCTGTCTCCAGGTTGGGTCTCGGGAACACACTGGCCTCGCAGGGCCGACCTTCCTAACTGATTAATCGGCTTGCTCTCACGCCCCGGAGCAGGCTGTGTGAAACCTCTGGAAACCATGTCCCAGTTTCTGTTTCCTGAGGGCGGGCAAGGCTGAAGTCAATACACAAGACAGGTGCAAAGGGGACTTCTGGGATGTTCTCCGGCAAGAAACACCAGACATGGGTTTCGTCAACAGAAGTTACCCGAACAGGGTCTGTGAAGACCGCTCTCAGTCCATTTTCTACTAGAAAATGAGGCGGTGGCCATTCGCCACGCCAGGACATGGACAGCAGTACATGTTTCTTGCTGTGAACACGATGGTCCAAGGCTCAAGCGTCGGGCCACACGCCTGCAGGACAAAAGCAGTAGAAGGCAGGGTCCTGTCCCCGAGGGGCTGGGATGGCAACACGAGCCCACGTGACAAGGCAGGCTGAACACTACTCGTGTGCAACACAAACACGTAGACACAAAAACGGCTAATTCAAGCGTACAAGCATGCTCTGGGTTCTCCCATTTCAAAAAATAAAATAGAACATAAGGACAAAGCAAACTAAACATGAAACCAAACCCTTCTGCCATCCCTTCATGTCCCCACAGCTGTGGCCCCGTTTCTCTGCCCCTGACCCCCCGGATCTCCAAGGTCGTCTCCTGTATCCTCTGCCCACCCCACCCCCCCCCCCATTTCTCGCCCTTCTCTAGCTGGATTTCACTCTCTGCTCCACTCAAGGGCGCACTCCAGACTGTTGTCATGTCACATCCCCTGGTCAGCTTCTCAGCTCCGTGACACATGTCCTTCCCACAGGTGGCCATCCCGTCCCGTTCCTGTCTTGAAACACACAGTCGGGGTTGTCAGACCCCACACGTTCCCACATCTGTCCTGTTTCTTTTGCTGGTTTGTCCTCCGCTAGCCACCAATCCGTCCATGTGGCCACTCACAAGGATCTCTCCGACTGGCCCCTGATTCTCCACGTCTGCTGCCACTGCACTGGCCCTGGAGCCCCCTCTCGGGTCATTTCTTTGGCCTTTCCTTCCCCGGTGGCGGCCGCTCTCTGTGCAGCTGCCGGAGCAGCGAGACCACCTCTGCCTTCAGTCTCAGGCCTGCAGAGGCTCCCGGCGGCCCTCGGATGGAAATTAAATCCCTCCACGGCCCACGCGACCTCAGCGATCGGGACCCTGCCCTGCTCTCCACTGTCCTTTCAATTTCAGTTTCTGGAGGACCCCAGCTCCTTCTGGACCGGGAGCCTCCGTGTGGCATTGGCTGCCCCCTCATCCTTCAAAGCTCAGCGTAATTGTCACCGCCACAGACAGGCCTCCCCTGACACCAGTTAGTCTCCATCTCCAGTGCCATAAATGTCACTTTACGGCACTTCCCCAATAACCTGCGCGCTGTGTCTCCCCCTGCTCCGTCCACAGGGCAGCACAGTGCCTGGCATTTGGTAGCTACTCAATCAATAAGGACTTGTTGATTGAATAAACCTTCATTAAACGTAAGGAAGTGCTAAAATATGCGACTCCGGTGACAAGTTCTCAGGCAGCACAAAGAGGAGAGCAGAAGGGGTAAATCTTCATGAGGGAACAGAAGCCGGGCACGAGGGGCAGGATGTCACCTGAGAAACAGCAGGCCTCCGTGCGGGCAGGAACCCCGGGAGTGGGGCCTGGAGGACACCGACCGGCAGGCTCACCAGCGGATTCCAACACAAAGGCCGGAGAGAGCGGCAGGGCTTGGCTGGGGGCTCCAGGGTCCTGAGGAGGCTGGAAAGGCCTCATGGCTCAGGCGTCCCGAGCCCGTCTCTTCTGAACCCTCTGGAAGCCAGCGCTGCCCTCCGCTTGCTCGTGGCTCTTCAGAACAGGCCTCTAGCCCAGCCCCCTACGGGCCACTTGCCTTTGGTTTCGCTCTTTTCCAATCCCCCCTCAAAACTCTCCTTCACTCCTTTTCTGGCACACACGATACCCTGATCACATCTCTGCGACGGCCTGGGCCCTCCGCCCCTGATTCCTCTGCAAACCCACGCTGCCCACCTTCTCCGTGCCGGCACGCTGGGGATGAACTCATGACCGCCGACAACCAGCTCGCTCCAGACATTCTGAACACACGTTAGCACACCGGCCCCCCCTTGAGCCTCCTGGGGGGCAGGCTCTGGGTCTTGCGTGCTCTGTGAGCGCCTGCTGGACATCTAGGCCAGGAGCCCTCGGCTAAGGAAGGTGCTTGCCTACCTGGCTGTCCGGAGTCCTCTGGGTACTGAAGACCATTCTGCTGTGATCTTGCACCCGCCCTGTTCCCTGCACTGCCAGTCCCTACAGCTCTGAGCCCCTGGAAGTTCAAAGTGAAGCCTCAAATCTGTTTCCTTTTGTTCAGCGCACCTGAGGCATGTCTGATGGTGGCTGAGGCTCGTTTACTCCTGACTGAAGTGAGAGCCATTCTCGCCAACAGCTGGTCTGAGCGAGAAGTTGGCTCAAGCTCCGCTCATTCACTCAATTTCTCCAATGTCCAAACCGCCATGTCCTGTTTGCTGTGTGTCATGCACTGTGCTGGAGACAGAAAAATAAATGAACCCGACCCTATGGTTCCTCCAGGAGCTCACTGTCTAGTTGCAGGTGAGGGCATGCAATGGCTAACATACAAGGAGCGGAGTGCGCGCCCAGTGCATGAGGGGGGTAATGCCTGGGGGGGTTGGGGGAGAGGCAGAGCCGGGAGGGCTTCCTGGGGGAAGTCTGAGCTGCGTCTCGGTAGGTGGACAGGCGGTGGTGGCTTCCGGGGCACAGGGCAGGGTGAGTGCAAGCCCCACGCCCACCCCGTCCCCACGGCATGGCTGTGTCCACAGCATGAGCACAGGGCCCGGGCATGGAAGAAGACATGCTCCTTACACGTCTGTAGGAATCTTTTTGTTCCAACCCCACACCCCCAGCGGCAGCACCTTCCTCTGAAGCTGGCGCCTTCTCTCTGACGACAGGCCCTATGACAAAGGGCACACCTCTTGGCCTTTCTGCTTCAAACCTGACACACTTAAAAACAAAAAGAAAACATTCTGGTTTCTTCCATGGGCTCTGTTTCTGTTCTCAGCTCAGTTCCACAGCAGGTAGGGCTGCTGGTTTGGGAAACGGGCCTTCCCCATTGGGCTCCAAATCATCCAGGTTCTGTTAATGACTCATCCTTCATTTGCCGCCCCATGGAATCATCTTACAAGTCTCCTCGTTGCTATTTTGGGATACCCAAAATACTTTAAACATATATGACGTGCCACATAAAATTTGTACCTAAGGAAGAGAGAGATTGTTCCTTTCCAACATTCCCACAGCAAGACACAGAAAATTCTATTTTTCTATAGAAGGAGAATAAACAACTGTCATTTTCGACACATGAATTATTGAAGCTTTGATATTTCACTGCACTAGCTTTCCTCGCAGCACCCCGAGCGGATAGGGTATTCCCAGATCATGCCCAGACCACGTGAACCCACGAGGCAGTGACCCCCCCCACAGAGGTGTGGAGACCACACAAGCTGAGTGGGAATGACATAGGCTTGTAGGCGGAATCTGGTGCTGGCAGGTTCTAGCTGTGTCCTCGACTTCCTGATGCTGGTACAAGGCTGAAACGAAGCAGAGCACCATTGTAGGATGCACCTAGCAGAGCGCCTGGCAGAGAACAGGCAATCGAAACATATTCAATCACTTATCTGTAACGTGTCTGTTCACAGCAGTCAAATAAAGAGCATCCCTTTTCCTCATTTTTAAAGGCCACTTTCTTCCTTATAGGTGGAAACATTAGGAAAACTGCTTAAATACATTAAAACATACACATTATACATTTTTGTTTCATTTCTTTCTATAAAAGGCACAAAAGTGAGTATTTTTTGCTGTAACCAACAGCCAAATGCCTACCACCTCACTTCAGAAAGAAAACTGCCTAGCCACAGGCCCCACGCTTCCCCTTGGCACAGGGAGACGCTGTCCCGAGCCTGCATGCCCTTTCACGGTACCATTTCTGGCTCACCTGGCCTCCCTGGCCAAGTGGACGACCAGAGTCGATGTCTCGATCATTTTCACGGTGCCTAGTAAAACAAGTGCAAGGTTCACGGCCACTCCCAACTTGGGCAATAAATCTGCAACACTAATCAGAGAGCCCAGGAAGAACTGTGCATTTCTGGAAAAATGTTACTCAATTTCTCTGAGTTTTTATTTTCCCATCTATGAAATGTGATTATTAATCTTTTTTTCTCTCGTGTCTCTGCAGCACCGTATGAAGATAAATGATGGTCGGTGGAATTATAAAGCAGTTTGAACTCCTTGGAAGCAAGACACTCTATTAGTCCATGGTATTTTATAATCACTGATATTATAAGGTGTACTTGAGTTGAACTGCAGTGAAAAAGCCCGTTCCCACAAATATATGTAGATTGAAAGTAACCTCAATGTGGCTGGGGCAGAAGCAATCAAAATGTAAAATTGTATTTCAGATGGGTTGTTCAATCTTAGGTTTCCACTGCAAATATAAGGGGACTCAGAAATGCTGACATGAGCTCTGAGCCACTATTTGTGCTGGTGACCCGGGGTGGGAGGTAAGGGGTCACATCAAAGCAACCCAGGACCCAAGAAACAGCAGAAATCGGAGGACTGGAAGGAGGCTATTTTAGAGAAATTGAACGGCAAAGCTCGAGGGATCCGCACAGAAGACAGCCCGCGGGGTAAGTGCAGGCGAGCGCGTCTCAGGACGGCCAGATGGAGAGAGAACCCATCCACCGGTCACCAGTGGGCGGATAGGAAAATGGGGAGCAGCGTCCCTGAAGGATGTCTTCATACCATGTCTGGGGGACCCAGGAAGGTCCAGTGGAGATCGAACTAGTTAGTGATCAAGGCCTGGCAAAGCCAAGGCCAACCTGGGATTTGATTTTGAGAAAGACACAGCTTCCTTGGTGAACAGGACATGTGAGAGAAATGGCTTTGTCTTTGACTGGGGAGCTGGGTAGATGAGAACGACAAGAGGACCGAGGGATGGAGCTTCAGGGACGAGCCACAGGGTGAGGCTGGCCAGAAGCCCACTTGTTGCGTTGGCTTGCGCTCAGCTACGGAGACGAGGAGTCTGATTTGCAAAGGCCTGACCAAGCACTGCGGAGTGTTGAGATTTCTAGACACATTCCACGGAAGTAGCTTTGCCCTGTAATAAGCTGAGGACGGCACCGTGGTGGAGGGCTGCCCCAGGGAGCAAGGCTCTTATTCTAAAAGGAGAGCTAGGAAAGACGCCCCACTCATGCCGGGGGGGGGGGGGGTGGTTCCAGCTCAGGGATACTCATGCAGCAAAGTCACTGCATGGATGTTCTCGAAATTCTACCTCAGGCACACTGCTGATGTCCATGACACTGTGTGCTGAGGAGCATCAGTTCAAGACCCTCGCTGGAAATTCTCTTCTAACTGAATGTCTCCAGCCATCATCAAGAGAAATGCTCAAGACATTAGAACAATTCATTACGTCCATATGGAAGGCGGATTATAATAACCACGATCTGGTCTAGATGTTGTCATTTCTCATGTCAGATTTGGACGGTCTCCCAGAGGAAGCTGGCTTCTTTGATTCAACTGACCACTTCCAGGGTAATGTCAGAATCAGAGTGACAGTTTTTTGATCTGTATGGGCAATGAACATCTTGGCTCGGAAGGAGACTTTCCTGATATACACTCAGTACATACACAGCTGACCCTCGAAAAACATGGAGTTGGGGTTCCAACTCCCTCTTGGCCAAGCAGCCGAAAATCCACATATAACTTGACTCCCCCAAAACTTAAACTACTTGTTGACTGAAGCCTTACTGATAACTAGTCGATTAACACATTTTTGTACGTTATATGTATTATATACTGCATTCGTATGGTAAGTAAGCTAGAGAAAAGAAAATGTGATTGAGAAAATCGTAAGGAAGAGAAAATATATTTACAGTACTGTATTGTATTTATTTAAAAAAGATAAAACCCAAAATAAAACCTGTGTATAAGTGGACCGTGCAGAGTGCAGCACCAAAATCTAACTTTCTTGCTTACATTCCAGAAGAAAAGGCTGGATCTAGAACTTAATCCCCAAAGCTTCTAATGATGTTGGTGTAAATTCAAAACCAGGACTCAGATGTCTGGAGTATATTCTGATGATAGCCTCGAAATTCCTTCTAGATCTCAATGAGAAATGTCCCTATGAAGAAATCAGCCTAGATCCCACGATGGCTCATTTCAAAGATGCTCACACCGCCCTGTAGTTCCTTACTCCGCTGACATACACTGCGTCTACTTTGCCCGTACCTCCCAGTCTGGTCTCTGGTGCCTCGACCAAGAAGCCAAGGGCTGCTGGAAAATGCCTGGTCCTGCCTCCCAGCCCCCACAGGACTATAAGATCATAAGGTTTTATGCTCTCACTTTTTCCCAAAGTACGTGCTCAATAAATGTCTACGTACGCGCCCGTCAGCCAGGGAAAGAGAATCGCAGGTTTCTGCACATATCTACCTAGACCAATTCTTCTCACTTATATGCTGCTCCAGGTTCTTTTCCCGATCTTTTTTATCTTTTTTTTTTTCAAAGATTTTATTTATTTATTTGACAGACAGAGATCACAAGTAGACAAAGAGGCAGGCAGAGAGAGAGCAAGGAGGAAGCAGGCTCCCTGCTGAGAAGAGAGACCGATGCGGGGCTCGATCCCAGGACTCTGGGATCATGACCTGAGCCTAAGGCAGAGGCTTTAACCCACTGAGCCACCCAGGCACCCCTATTAAGTTGTTTTTTATTGTAGAAGATAAGACACAAAGAAGTATACAAAGCAGAAACACGGAGCTCAACAACTTCTCAGAAGGCGACCACTAGGGTTCCCCACCTGGCAGGTGAAGACACAGAGCGTGGTCAGCGTCGCAGAGCCCCTGCGCATTCCCTCCCACGCGCCACCCCCTTTCCACCTGTGGTGGCACCGTGCAGCCAGTGCATCAGTGGGCAGCGTGGACCCGAGGCCTCAGGATGCCGGCTCCCCAGAGAGGCGGGCTAGAGGGCGGGCTCGGCACCAAGCCCTGGAGCCGGGAAGATGACGGGGCCGGCTGAGAGAGAACCGAGACACAGCCTCAGATTGTCCTTTTAGTCCCTTTGGTTGATTGTTTTCCTTCTGCTTTGTTGCTGGTCTGTTGACTAAACCTGAGGGCTGAACTGTGCATTTAGAGCTTCCCCGGGGAGCCTGCCTATTCTCGAGTCCCGCTGCCACCTGCTGCCACCTCTCAGCTGCTCCTCTTCTCTTGGCACCAGGAGGGAGTTTGGAATTTCAGTTCCTGGGGATCAACTGCAAACACAGCCCCCCACCTCCCTTGATTCAGAGGGTGATGTGTTACCCACCAGCGGAGGGAAAGGAGCGGTCAGGCCAGCGGGGAGAAGGCTGGCCTCTTTCACACTGACAGTCAACTCGCGGCTCACCCTCCACCCCAGATACGAGCATGGGACGAAGGTAATATCACTTACGGGGAACTCTGCCAATTTAAATGTCAGTAAACATTTGGTTAATTATTTAGCTTCAGCGGGTTCATAGTGAGTCCTCCGAGATGTTTGCTGGATGGACGGATGGACCTACACGGGGCTGAAGAACCACGATGCTTTCCTGCTAGAGGTTTCTGGGCTGGCCCTGGAGAGGCCCAGGGGTTCTCCGCTCTTAGTGAGTGAGCTGAGCTGTAACAAAGACGAGGCTCATCCTCAGCCCGTTTCCTTTCCTGCCAGCACCATAGGATCCCATGGTGCATGGGGCTGAATTGCCAGGCCCTCTCCACAGCTAATGGCCAAGGATTAAGAAACAGGAACTGAAGATGGAAACCTGGTCCTTCTTGAGAGGGAGATGCACTGAGTGTCACCGAATGGAGAGACACAGCAATCGAGAGCGCAGAGGCCGGAGACCTGAGCTATGAAAGGGAATCCCCTGAGTACAGATGCCAAACACAGACGAGAGGGTCAGTTTCCACTGTGGCCACCGGAATACTCCCACACCTCCGAACAGGCCTCCCTCCCCGTGTGGCGCTTTGGGGAAAGAATTACCGAGCAAGAGGGGCTGACGCCTGCTAACACGCCACCCAACCCAGTCTGCAAATAAGGCCAGGAGCTGTGCTGGCCAGTGGGGCCGGTTCTAACCCAGGAAGTACAGCATCAGTCCTGTCCCCAAGCATGCGTGCATGGGGCAGTGGAGCCCCGTGGACGAGACAGGCCTTGCTCCTGGGGGGGTGCACTGTATGCTGGCCTTGCCAGGAGACCAGACCCACAGAAGAGGGCAGAGAGCGCAGCCTTCACCAAATTCGGTGGCAGGAGAGGCCACAGGGTGGGCTTAACAGTAGCCTGTTCGGACCTGCCACGGTCAGGACAAGGAGGGAGCACCCCAGGCAGGCCAGTTCATCTTCCAGCAGGAGTTTTGCCAAACAAAATGGGCATAAATTTTAGGTCTTCAGCCAAGGGCAGCTTATTCAGGGAAACCCTTCCAACACTCAACTTTTCCTAAAGGAGCTGAAACAAAATAGAACAAACAAAGCCCACGTTGGCTTTCTTGTGTGTGTTTGGGTCACGGAGGGAAAAGCCCCTCTGGCTCTTTCCAGCTCACACGAGGGGGTGCTGGAGCACAGTGGACACAAGCTCGGACACGCTGGAAAAGGCCTCTGAACCTTCAACCCCCAGGGCTGGAGGGGTGGGCATCCCTCTGGGGAGGCCGCTGGGCCACATGGTCAGCACAGCCACATGTAGAGCCACATGTGGAGCACAGGGGACGTTTCTGTGAGGGGGAGGGGAGGTAGTGTCCCCCCAGATGAAGATATCACTGCCCTATCTTCCCCTTAGCTGCTTTTCTCACCCTAACAATGGGGCCTCTTTGTACCCAGAGCGGGCCTCTCCTGCATGCCTGCGAAATGCAGCAGCCTCCAGCAAGTTCCTTTTGCTCTCTTGAGCACCAAACACTACTTTAGCCAATGAGCTAACCAGTGCCTGGAATCAGGGAGATGCCACTCGTAGGTGGAGCTCAAGGCACAAGGCGAAAAGAGAGGAAGAAGGGAGGGAGGGAGGGACTGAGGCAGAACCATCCAGACTCACCGGAGTGGTCAGGGTGGGGGCCCCTGACACTCCCCACCCCCCCATGCTCCCAGTTTGCCTCTTTGGAAAGTGCCTCTTCTGGCTGCCGTCTGAAGCCTCCAGGGGCTCTCAACAGGAAGCCTGCCTCTTCCAGAAGCTTTCCCTGCCCGGGGAACCCTCCTGCTCTGGGTTCCCGCAGCACACCCACTGCCCGTGTGGCTCTTCCGCTTGTGCCTGCGCCGATACTCATGATTGTTTAAAATCAGCTTCTCAGCGAGACTGGAAGCATCTCGAAGCGGCAGGTTGTGTTCTTTATCTCTGTGTGCCTCACAGCACCCAGCAGAGTCCTGGGTCCTCCACAGACGTCTGCTGTCATGCTTCACGCTCAGGAGCTAGAAGAGGCTACGGCTCCATTTTTTCTCCCGGACCACCAAGCATCAGGCAAGAACAGAGTAAATGCTCGATACACGATGTCCACTGAACTGGATGGATTATCTGAGGATGAAACTTACTGTTTGCTTGTTCATGTTAGGGTCAGAGGAGCGGTAGGGAGCAGGCGGCTCTTCTGAGTCCTTCTCTGATAATGGGGATTTCCATGGGGAAATTTGAACAGAAACCGATAAAACTCTATTTATTTTTAATGGGAGAAGCTTGGCATAGGAAGTTTGTTATCTTTAAAATATATATATAAGCGGAGGAGTGGTGCGTGAAAAGGAGAAACTATTTATCTCTCTGGAGATGAAGAAACAAATAGCCAGAGAAAATGGGAAGAAAGGAGGCAGTTAGGGAGATTTTTTAGATTTTCAACTAAAAAAACCCACGAGCAATTAAGCGGGTGTCTGAAAGAATGGCGGTGATGACGGCTGTGAAGAGCTCAGTTTCTTTTTTGCCAAAGAACAGGAGTTCTGAGACATCACTTACAGCCACTGAGTGCCTGCTTGTCACGCTCGCCTCTGTGGCGCGCCGGTCTGTAAGTAGGTCTAGGTGTGCATGCATTTAAGCCTGCCCTGGATTCCCCCAGGAGAGCAGAAGTTCCTTGAGGAGAAAGAACCTATATTTGTTTCCTTCTGCGGGTGGAGGCTGGGCGCACAGCAGGTGTTCAATCAACATTAACCCGCTAACCCGAGCTAACCAAATCCTGTCCCTGGTCTGAAAGGCCCTGACACAGAACTGTCTAGTTCCTTTTCATTTGGCCTCAAGAGACTTCGTTTTTCAAGGAACAAAAACAATCCCAAATACCCCCAACATTCAACTCAAGAGTCAATTGCAAGGCTAAGTGAGACTCTTCGGATGCCTCTTTAACGATGCTTATTTGTGTGAAAATCAAACAGATCTTCCTTCTTTCTCTCTCCTGGGGTTCCTTGACTTCACAGAGGCTGACAGCCCTCAGCTGATCCGAGAGCCCAAAGTTAGGGGACATCACCAGGGAGTCACAGTTGAGCCAGGAAATCGACGGCAGCAGAGGGAAGGGAGGAGGACACAATGCTGAGTATGTCAGGTCACGAGGAGGAAGGGAAGGACACAGGGCACACGTTCCCCAGCCCCGGTATTCCTTTCCTCCCAGGATCGCACCGACAGCTTAAATGTGAATGAGCATCATCCCTGCGTGCACGTTAACATCTGGCTGAAATGACTGTTCTGCAAGTGGGAGCTTGCCGTCCATCCCTGGCTCCATCATCTTCCTACCAAACAGCCACGTCCCACACATTTCTCGCCGGTCTGCCTGCACCATTACTAAGGACCACCCTGCCGAGCGCCCTGCTTGGCCGGGGTGGGGTGGGGTCGGGGGGGCGGACGGAGAGAAAGGATGCTGCAGGGCGATCTTCTTTTCCTGTATGGACTGTGTTCAATACGGACAAATATTTGTGTAGCCTCTGTGTTTACCATTAATACTGGGACAAAGTAATTAGCGGCTACATTCTTCTTTGGGAAGCAGCAAAGCACAGGGGGGCGGGGGGGGGCGGGGGAAGCAAAACCCCGAACGGAAGAACAGAAATGCTAAAAGCTGGCATCTGAAGGTATTATTCAAAAACAATATGGGAAAAGGCAGAATTGTATTTCCTCTGTTCTTCTAAGGGGAAGTTCAGAAAAAGGTCAGAAAGAGAACAATGCCGGCCATCTATCACAGCAGCCTCTAACCTAGAAAGGTTACTTACAACACTGCAGCCTCATTTCTCAATTCCGTAATTACCACCCCCCTTCCACCGATCGCACACCACCTCGGCCTTATGAATCATGCATTTCATTTCCATTTACCAACACCTCGACTCGGGGACCACCGTCAAGGTGCAGTGGGAGGGGCTCGGTGGTGCCGGACCCCTCCCCAGGTGCACACGGGAAGGCTGCACAGCCCCTGCGCCCCAGGGCACACTCCCGGACTCGGCTTGTGTTGACCTTCAACTCCCAGCCTCAGGTTTTGTTTATCGAACAAATAAGCACTAGCTACCAGTGGGGAATTTCCTCGGGGAAATCACGTCAGGGCACCTTTCTTTCCCCTTAACATTTTTATTCAGGTGAAATCTGGTTAAAATGACTATTAAGGATGGTTCTTGAAGAAGGCAAGGGTAAGGTGCAGCCTGGGGTGGGTGTGTGTGTGTGTGCGCGCGCGCGCGCGTGTCTGTGCACGCACGCGTCCTGGCAGCGCCCACTCAGTCCTGCTCTTTGAGTTGGGGTGGGAGGCTGGAAAGGAGGTATCAGAAATAGATCCCTCGACAGGAACTGGAGTAACCCCTCTCCCTGTCTGTAGCCTCTGATTAACTGGCGCCCACCCCCCACTAATTCAGAGGGCCCCAGGGAACCTCTGAGGGCTATTTGTCTTCACAAGGGCTATTAATATATCAAAGGGGTTCTACTCTTTATTCAGGACGCTACATCTTGGGGATTTTCCTTTCAAATCCTTAAAAAACATTAGGTTCAGTAGAGAAGTGTCATCTCAGGCACCTGGGAGAATATCAGAACAAGGCATGCCCCGCGAAGCGGCAGAGGTAAGCAGTAATTGAAAGGGTTTCCTTGAAAAGCAGCTGGTACACTTAAGTCTATCACTCCAAGAGGTGACACAGGTAAGTTTCCAAAAGTATTTAAAAAAAATGAGTTGACACATTTAGGGAAGACGGGTCTAGGATGGGCTATACAAACAGGATACTTAGAGGTGCCTGGGTGGCTCAGTGAGTTAATTAAGCGTCTGCCTTTGGCTCAGGTCCTGATCCCAGGGTCTTGGGACTGAGACCCGCATTGGGCTCCCTGCTCAGTGGGGGGTCTGCTTCTCCCTCTGTGTCTGCCTCCTCCCCCCCCCACCCCGCTCATGCTCTCTCATGTGCGTGGGTGCACGCTCTGTCTCTCAAATAAATAAAATCTTAAAAAATAGGATATTTTAATTTCTGAAGCTGATCCCAAGGACACAATAGTAGATGGGGTAACTGTTACATAATTGTTATTCCCTTAAGATTTTTTGAAAAACTACTCTCAGTGTTGGATCATTTGTTTACAAGGACTTCCTGAGGGTCCAGGCAGCCAGCCTCCAGGACAGCTCCGGGTGATGCTCACCTTCCAGTGTTTTCAACATCCCCGTGGGGGCCCCTCCAACACCAAACAGGATTTTGCAGAAATGAGGACGTCTGACATGGGAGATGGGGTCATAAGGACGCAGCAGCCGCCCACTGGTCAGGGAGATGCCCATGCCATGCTATGAGGACACCCACTCAAGCAGCCCCATGCAGATGCCCACAGGGCAAGGTTGCCAGGACGGCCTGCGAGCCGTGAGTGTGGGCCACCGTGGCTGGTCCTCCACCTCACAGGAGAACCTGGGCAGCATCATCCAGTCCAGCTGCAGCCGTGTTCCTGGCCCACAGGAGCTGTGAGGGAATCCATGCTCACTGCGGTGCGAAGCCACGGAGTTTTGAGGTCATTTCTTGCACAGCCATAGCAGATGCCCAGCTGCGTGCGTGCCTCTAAGCGAGGACAGAGCACAGAAAGCACAGAAAGGAAGGTGGGGGCTCGATCTTTCCTCAAGCCTTAGCTGAGTATCTGCCCGGGACCCAACATTGTAAGAGACACGCGACTTGGTCCCTTCCCTGCAGCGGCAGAGGCTCTGGATGGGAACGAATTGAACCCCCTTAAAATGGCTGGAGGCATACGGAAAGTGGTAAGTGGTACAGGAGGGGGGTTTTCAAGTGCCCACAGGCAGCAAGGCCTGAAGGGACGGGACAAAGGTTGCAAACGGCCCTCCCCCGGAAAGCATCCCACACAGAGCCAGAAAGTGTTTGGGCTGCAAAGGATTTAACTTTTTTTTTTTTTTTTAATTAGCTACTAACATTTGGAAATCAGGCGACATTTCCTAAAAGCCTGGATTCCCAGCTTCTCCTGAAAATCTAAAGCCCTGGCAAATCTGGGCTACATATGTGTGCTTGGCAATAATTCACCCAGGCCAACTAGTGCCGTCCCCACTACAGCCCCGCCAGCTCTCGGATGGGACCAGATCGGACCTATGGGCCCTGGGGTCTGAGATCCATGAGGGAGAGACAGAGGCAGGAAGACGAGGCAAAATTACTGTTTTAGCAGTATACTGGGGACTTCTGTGGGGCATAAAACTAGTTTTATCTTATTAAACTACCCCAGAAGCAAGGGACACCTTAGAACTTAGAAGGCCTAGGAAACAATTATTCCGCTTTACATTAAACAGCATGAACTTTAATAGGAGAGATCCCACATTAAGTTTATGCAATGTTTGTTTACGAAGGTCTTCATTATATAAGACCTCAGCAGAGAGGAAGTGCAATGCTGGAGTCTCACTTTGCTGATTTGGCTTTCTACTCTAACAATAATTTACAATAACAGAAGAAAGGAAGGCTCTGGCGCCATAACTCAGCGACTATCTGCCGGATTCTCCCCTCCGACGAGATAC
The DNA here is from genome assembly GCF_963455335.1 of Martes martes. Lineage (NCBI taxonomy): Eukaryota > Metazoa > Chordata > Mammalia > Carnivora > Mustelidae > Martes > Martes martes. The sequence goes on from NC_137899.1 coordinate 93,884,138, forward strand.
AATAATATACCCTTTTTGGCCTTCTCCCAACTCTCCATTTGAAGCAGGATTATAATCAGTTTTCAAAGTGGCTTACTCAGGAATTAACTAGCCAACCACTGGATGAGGGCGTCGTGAACAATTCTATACAGCGCTTTGCAAATTTTTAGAAGAGGAATATAATGTTAGCAGCATCATACTCTTAATATCCTCCCTAAAGGGTCAAGTGCTGGATGGGAGGAGGGGGACCCTTCTGCTTGCTGAAAATGCTGCCCTCGGTGGCTCTGAATGAGACAGCAGGGCCAAGACACTCTGCCTGCCTCCTCACCCCGACCCCACGCTCAGGGAACATCACTGAGTGATTATGTAATAAACTCGATCACAGTACTTACTGAGCTCCTAGTGTGTCCGAGACTCTGCTAGAGGCTGATACAAAGCTACGGTTTCTGCTCTCAAGGAGCTTCCATCTGGTGTACGTGTAAAAGAAGAGGGATGCAGACAGGAGCAATAAAGGACAGATGCCCCTAAGACTGCCGGCAATCACTGTCTTCCTGTTGACAAGTGTTTACTGAGCATCTACTATGTGCTGGTTGCTCAGTATTTGGTAGTTAAGAAAAAAGACAGTTTCTGCCCTCACACAGCTTAAACTCTTTTAGACTCTTAAGCAGGCTCCATGCCCAGCACGGAACTCAACTCGGGGCTCCATCACATGACCCTGAGATCGTGATCTGAGCCGAAATCTGGAGTCGGACGGACGTTAGCCACCGTCTGAGCGACTGAGCCACCCAGTCTGGAGCTTAAACCCAGACTCCCTTCTGGGGCAGGGAAGAACAGGGGTGAGTTCCAGGATGCAGGACTGCATAAGACCGTCAGGGACAGGCAGACCTCAGAGAGCCCAGAGGAGGGCCAGGGCCTGTGGGCCGGAGGACAGTGTGAGGAAAGGTGCAGAGGCAGGACACAAGGAATGTTCAAGAGAACCAGGAAAGGGTATGAGGGGCTCGGCCTGGACGAGTAAGGGGCAGAGGACACAAGGGCAGAAAATACAACCGTTTGACTTCCTGTGTCCCGGCCCAGGGCTAAGACAACAAGCTGTTCTTTGATTCTTTCACTCAGAAGTGCAGACACACGTAACTGGAAAATGCCGTGCTAAGAGCTGTCAAGTGATGCGACGTGGACGCAGGTTTAGGGATTTTATGGGACCAGCGACACCTCCCCATGGCCACACGCAGACCTGCGGAAGGAGGCCCCCACTGGAGATGGGCCTCTGAGAGCTGACATGTGAGCAAAGGACATCAACTTCCAGGCTTCAAGCAGCACAGCCTGGGACTTCTGACCCAGCGTGACGGGGCTCTCCAAGTGCCACGTAGCATCAGCAAAGCCTGCCCACCTGCGCAGAGTTTTCTCCTTCCCAAAGGTGGCGGGGGGCGGGGGGTAGGGTGATGGGGGGAACAAACCTCACCTCCCAGCCCCCAAGACCATGTCTTTATGAATGCAGACATGGTTTTATCTATGTGCAGCCTCGTGTGTTAAATGACAAAAACGCAAAATGGGGTCCCGATGGTGCAGAGACCGGACAGGACCACATTCCCACAGGCTGGATGGCACGTCCCCCGCCCAAATTTGTGCTGGCGCACAAATCAGGGGCTCCACGCCCCACATGAAAACCACGGCTCTGAAACAGCTACGGCACTAGGGAAGGAGAGGAGTCCTGGCCGCACCTCTGTCGCAGACTGAGGCTGCACTGCGCCCATTGCCTGGGCCCACGGGGCCCCCCCCGTGATAGCACCCAGCGCTGTCTCCGTGGGGTGAGGGGCACCGATCAGCGGGAGAGCCAAAGCCCGCGTAAGAAGGGCCGGGACCATGCGGAATCTCAAGAAACCGGCAAAATTCTGGTTTTTAAAGAAATTTGTTCCTCCTGATATTCCTGGTAATATCAACTCTCAAACCACTCCCAGGATCACCCACCCAGTATTTATTTTGGGGAACAGTTTAAATCCAGAAAAAAAAAGCTATTAATAAGTTAAACAAAAGCTGCTGAAGGGAATTCCTTGAGCGGGCGGTTGAACAGGGTGATTTCTGAAGCCCTTGCCAGCACCGGGATGCTAGGATTCTAGCAACGCTTTCCTCCTCGTCACACGCAATCGCGCATTCATAGGCAACAAAGAGCAACGGGAAAGAATGCATCTGCACCAGGGCTGTTAGGACCAGCGAGGACCTCACCCGGATAAAAACGTGCTGCAGGAATGAGGGTCCTCAGCCTGGAGCTGAGATGCCCGGGAGCAGGTTACTGAGTTCCCAGGGCCCATAAGGTGCACAGTGCATGGTGTTAACCACTTGGAGTTAAGGGACCACAGTAACGAGAGATGCAAACCAGGGAGATCTGGAGGGAAGTACTGAGCAGGGAACCAAATCAAGAACAAACAAAGAGATTTAGGATAAATAAGCAAATCTCAGCCTTTGGAACGATTAAGCTGTTAAGTTACAGTGCAGAGGAGGCTCCGAGGGACTGCGTGGGGAGACCCCAGGCGAGAGCTTTCTGCGGGCCGGGGAGGTGGCTGCCTGCGGTCCTCTGGCTGAACGCGGAGGGCGGAAGTCTCACCTCACACTGCAAGGGGGTCCTGCTCACTTTCTTCTTTTCTCCTTCTCCCCTTTCAAGTGGCGCTGCCTGTCCCCCTTCCCTTCCTCCAGGCTCTCTCTGCCTCTCCCCACTGACAGAGTGCTTGCATGGACAGTGTACACAACCTTCCTTCAGTTCCAAAGCAGCGCACAAACCCAACCTAAATGTACCGTGTACCTTAGACTCGAGGGACGCCTGGCTGGCTCGGCTGGTTTAGCCGCTGCCTTCGGCTCGGGTCATGATTTCAGGGTCCTGGGAATCAAGTCACACGGCAGGCTCCTCCTGCCCTGCGGGGGTCTGCTTCTCCCTCTGGCCTCCCCCATCCTGCTTGCACTCTGTCCTTTGTTCTTTCTCTCAAATAAATAAAATCTTAAAAAGAAAAAAACCCTAAATGTACCTTAGACTTGTAGTTCAGAAACATAACTATTAATTATGATTTTAAAGAAGTGCTCTCCTGACAGGTCCCTGCAGAGCCAATAGAGCTGAGAAGGCTTGGGGCAGGGAGCCTGGAGTCTGGACAAGGAGGCCCCCTCGAAGGAAAGTTGAAGGAAAGGAGAGGAACCTCCTGTCCTCACGCAGCACACCTGCCCTCCCTCCATGCGGCTCCCCTGGCCTCTTCCTGGGTTTCCATCCTTCACCTCCTCTCCCTTTGATGACAGATCCTGATGATCTCCAACTACTTTCAAAATCCCCTTCGGTCTGTGATGTGTTTTCCTGGACCGCAGATGACTTCTCCCAGCCTCCTCTTCCCTGTGCCGCCTCTGGCTCCTTTGCCTTGTCTTGCTTCCTTACTCTGGAGCCCCGTCCCCTCCCTGGAACCCGTTCACCACCAGGCGCCAGCGGTCGGCCAGCCACATTCCTGGTCCCACCCTCTCCTTGGGCTCTTGGTCCACCAGTAATCTCCAAGACGGAAGTCTCCCAATTTGGAAGTCTCTGAACTCTCCCCTCCCTCCTCCAAAATGGGTTCCTTTCTAAGCCACCCCATTTATCGCAACAGAACCACTATTCCTTTGTCTCCAAAGTATGGCCTTCGGGAGTTTCCCCTTACCCCTCAAGTTTCTGCTTTCTTCTCGGGATGGACCTCAAGGCCACTTTCCCCCTTCTCATTCTCGACGCCCCAACTTCCACGACTTCACCCCAGTGACTGGCATGGTCTCACGGCTCGTTTCTCTGCCTCTACTCTTCCCCCATCCAAGCCTGTCTACAGACTGCTGCCAGACTGTTTTCCTGACACTACTTGCATCGTACCACACCCTTCCTTGAGAACCAATTTGCTGATCATGTGAAACCCAAATTCTCACGGTTTTCCAGGCCCCACAGCAGCCTTTCCATCTCTTATCCCACCCGGTAACTGTGTACCATTCCTAACTGCCTCTCCTCTTAGGCTGGGGACTCCACTTCTTACTCCACGCTTCCATGTCTTCTCTCTCCTGTTCGAACCCAATGCCTCCTCAGCGCCCAGTCCGACTGTCAGGTCTACCAGCAGTCCCCCCAGGCTCGGCCAGGCTTCTGCCCTAACCAAGAGCCCCATCTTGCCCCCCCACGATATCACACCAGCCCACAGTTTTCTGTGGGACAGCAAGCATTTGCCCTGGCATTGCAGGTCATGATTGTGCTGTCAGAGTGGCTCAAGATGACCCAAATGTCCCTTCGACCTTGTCTATTCGATTTGTCACTTCCCTGGTCCCAATCCTCAGGCTTTACCTATGCTGAGCTTTTCGGTTTCACCTTCAGTGTCCTCATCTCTACACACAGACAGGACCTGTATCGTCTGCTTCGACCAGATGACCCCCTGCCGCGACGCCCTGGTTGCTAGACCATCATGCTTCTTGGCCTCTCCTGTCTCTGCTCAAGATTCACTTTCAGTTCTTCCCCCAAAAACCTTCTGAACGCACTCCAGAACTCTCTTCTTTCCCTTCACTAACCTTCCATTACACACAGTTGTTTGTATGTGTCGCAATCTGGTCTCTCCAATTAAGCTGTAAGCTTCCTGATGCAAAACTATGGCATCTCCTTTCTTGGACACCCGCATCACTGAACGGGGTATGATTATTGAATAGGTGCTCGCCAAGGCACAACGGGTTGAGTTATTTCCTCTCACACCATATGTGACTGGCCACCATTCTTCTAGATGCCGATGCCCTTTAAGAGTTCAGGATCAGGGATCAGGGATGAGGAGACCTGGGTTCTATACCCGACTGTGCCACCTACCAACTCTGCACTTCTGGTTGAGTCACTTGACTCTTATGTACCTATGTTTACTCAACTTAAGATGGTGAGAATAATTCCTACCTGATCACCTTATATATTGGGGTAAAGATCAACTGAGTGTCACTATATAAGACTTAATTATAACTTTAATTCATTCCCTCATCATTCCATGTATGCTACAGAAATGGCTATTAAGTGATAATGAGCCAAGAGTTTTCCATTCCACTGAATTATTTTCATAGAACAGTGTCTATTAAAAATGGGAAAGCAAAACCAAATTTTCTGCATAGAAGCAAATTAATGCCAACTCTATGGGAAGTTTGGACATGGAAGAGCCTTCAGAAGCACAAATTTGGATTACTAGTCATTAAAAATAAAAGGATTTAATCCTGGGTTGAGAGAGGAGACAAGAGTTCCGATGGTAGAGCAAAGCCAGCAGACGCTTCAAAGGTGGGCTAAGATCTTGTCTTGGACGTGCCAAATTCCGAGCGTCCACTGTCCCAGCTGCTGCCTGTAATCTTCTGCTGGCAGAACCCCATGAGGTCGCTACCGTGTTTGGTGATTACACCGGAAGTCCTGTCTCTGGTCATGGCGCTGCCAGTCCTTCTCCAGGATGGTTCTTCATCTGAACCACAGAAAATTATCTGAGTAACTATCGCCTTGTAAGGCAGCACCAGGAGTCTGGGAGAGAAGTGGATTCATTACGCACAATGGACACCTTAGGGAGGAGGACTTACTTGTCCCCGGGAACCCTGGCTGGGGAAGGCCAGATGCTGACCAGTGGCCATATTTCTTGCTAAGTCCAGCAGCATGTGGCTGAACAAAAACAATGGGGTCCCTGTTTCTTCGTGGCCAGCAAGGGCAAAGGGCCTGGGAGGGATGTTCTCTACTGGAGAGCACCACCTCACTGAGCTCAGCTGCTCTTCTATGGCCCCGGTGCCCATGATTCCCTCATTGCCCTACTTCTTTCCTGGGACTATCTCTTTTCCTAACCTTTTCCCTGCCGCACATCACAATTGAGCCATTCAAACCAAACTCTCAGCCCTGTAAGCATCTCAGGTGCACGGCTCATGCAGCTGAATTTAATGCCATTCAATTCCTTCTGCACTCTTTCAAGTCCGAAGCAGTCTTTCCCAAGTTCATCCTTTGGCTCTCCAGGCCTGGAGCCCAGGGATTAGAACTCCGGCTGGTGAACACAACTGCAATCCCGGGCTGTGGCTGCAGCTTTTTCACCTCTGGAGTGGGAGTCTTCCCCGGGTTCCCAGCCACCCAGGTCAAGCCTCCGGTGAACATGACCATCGTGTCACCCCCTGTCATCCTATAGCTTCTGCCATGGGAATGCCACTCCCCTTTAGTCCCTGTCCTTGGCTTGTATCACAGACCTTCCTTCCGAGGGCGTGTCTCCAGCTTGGAAACTCCTGCCAGGCTACACCCGCATTCTCTCTTTTCTGCCCTTTCCTCCTGCCGTGTCCTCATTCCCTTACTCAGCCCTCCCTGACCCTCTTCACGCCCCATTGCCAGACTGGGGTAGGGGTGGGGGCTCATCTTCACGTGGTTCAGCTGTAGGTGCGGCTTTCTGATACTTGCCTGCACGGTAACACCAACACCGAGGATTCCACTTTCTTGTTCATAATTTGAACATCGAGACGTGGAGTTGCTTACTTCCTTGTTCTAAAATCACCTTTGGACGGGTAATTTCGGCAAGAGAAACGCTTATCAAATACAAACAGTGTCACTGGCTGCGAATATGAACTTCACTGAATGGTCTCTCAAAGTAACAGAAGCTCGTATACCTGCTGGTCACCTAACGACTCCTGGGTGCTACTGTCCAGTCTCTGGGGAAACCCAGAAGGGGAGGGAGTGGAGAGAAGGCATCATGGGGGAAAACAGAAAAGCCTCTAGGGTTCCAAATGGTACATAGTAGACATATCAGAAAAGTAAGAACAACTTTTTTTTTTTTTACTTACAGCCTCAGAACAAGCTAAAATGGCAATTTGCATGACCACAGATGAATTTGCCTATCATGTCTACCACAGGACATTTGCTTTTCCCTTCTATATCATGATTCAGACTTTATGCAAATCTTTTCTTTAAGAAGAAATGAGAAATAAACGACAGAATTAAAATCACTATTTGCTCTCTTCCATAAGGCAGGGGGACAGGGGCTGATCTGACATCAACCCCCACAGCCCGATCATCAGGATGGTTACTGCCATATGGCCTGCAGGGCTTTGTTATAGCCACAAGTTGGACCTTGCACCTGCAATCACGTGTTCTCCCTAGCCCAGGTGTTTCCAAATCCTATTTCAATGGCTGAATTCATTTCTGATTCCCAGTCCCTTTGGCTACTGGCTGAGAATGGGGTGGGGACCGCTGCTTGCATATGCTGGCCAGTCTAGGTACACAACAAGGAAAGAATTATTCCAAGAAATGGAAGATATTCGAGTTTCCCTGGCAGATCTGGTAACAGAGAAACTCAGAGTCCCCAGACCTTGGCAGGAGATAGGAAATAGTTTGCAAACCAACCAGGGGAGCTGCGTACAATAAAGAGAAACAGAACTTGAAAAGTCCAAAGGACATAATCACAGACGTTCCCTTCCCCGGTCTGCTCTCTCACATTCCAGAGGACCCGGCTTCTAACAGACACTCCTTACTCGGGACAGTATTGGTGTGCTGCGGGTACACTGATGCTGGGAGGGGGTGGGGGGGCAGAATCCGTAACATCTGGGGACTCCTATGGTCTAAACGCTGCCCCTGTGGCTGCCAACAGTTTCGCTACTAGCTTGCAACATTCCTGACTACTTAACAGTCAGCTCCTGCAAGCTGGTACGAGCCAGCTCCAGCACACGGCCGGAAGACATACTAGAAACCATGGGCGTAAGACCTTAGACCCAACACAACTCTCTTCTCCAGAATCCCTGACAACTGCTCATCAAACCTGTTCAATCCTCCATTGACGACCCGCTTGTGGAGTCTGAATCTGCCCACCCCAGAACTCTCCGTGCGGCCCTGGATGAGGCAGGATCAATCTCCCTGTGGGTGGGGTCGGGTCTGCCACGTGGCAACGCTCTATACATTGGGAGCTACTTGTCATGAACCTCGAGGTGCTTTTCCTCAGTGTTGGACATTCCCAGATTCTTTAACTGCCTCCCTTCACCCTGAAAGTAAAACTTCTCCCCACGATAAAATAAGCATGATCAAAATATGATAAAACAAGACTATTACCTCCCTTGTTTTAAATACGGTCTTTCTTACTCTGTCCTAAGACTGCAATAACCCAGGGGCACCTGGGTGGCTCAGTGGGTTGAGGCCTCTGCCTTTGGCTCGGGTCATGATCCCGGGGTCCTGGGATCGAGCCCCACATCGGGCTCTCTGCTCAGCGGGGAGCCTGCTTCCTCCTCTCTCTCTGCCTGCCTCTCTGCCTACTTGTGATCTTTCTGTCAAATAAATAAATAAAAATCTTTATTAAAAAAAAAAAAGACTGCAATAACCCTTGGGATAGACGTCTGATACTGACTGCTCTCACCCTCCTGTCTCCCCCACCGCCTCTCCCATCCCAAGGTCTTTTAATATGTTTTATCATTATTTCTCCCATTAATTGATTTTTTTTTAAACACACTAAGACTAAATGGTTCTTACTGGATGTTATACGGTTAACTTGGCTCATGCTTCTGTCTTACTGAGATCTTTTTCAATTCTGATTTTATCATTCAGGAACTTAGATGTTCTTCCAAAGCTTGTGTTACCCACAAAGTTGATAAACAAGCTTTTTATGTCTTCATTCAGTTCCCTCACATAGACAGAATCCTGCGGCATGCTTTAAGAGACTTTCCTCTGACTGGAACAAATCTTTATTCCATGCCCTTCGAGTGGGGTCCTCTCGCCAGCTAGAGGCCGCCCAACTCTACCCCTGTCCAAGCTCTATTTGTCCATTTTGCTCATGGAATTTCAAACGCTTATCAAACGCTGAGCTGAAATTCAGAATGTTCTTTTAGCAGAAAAGAACTACACAAAGGTAAGGAATTCTCTGTTGTCCGCCCCTCCCCCTGCAGATCTGTCCCTCTGAGAATGCTGTGTAGAAAATAAATGGGTTTCATTTTGCATGCTTTTTTTCTCAGGGAGGTCACATGGGCATCTTGTGATCGTTCCATGGTTTCTTATAAACCACTTGCCCAATAATCCCTATTAGAATCTTCCTGGGAATCAGTGACAAGCTTCTCACTCAGGTGCCCACCCGGGGTTCCTGCAAGTCTTTCTCTAGTTCTCTCTCCTGGTGGCAGTTCTGCCTGCTCCCCGGCTGTCGGGGTCGTCCAACACCTGGCCTCCCCACACCCCCTCGGCTCTATCTCGGGCAGCCTCCCTTCTGACCACGGCTTGCCAGCTCGACACGACTTCCTGCATACACCTGCCTCGGCCCATACACTCTCTCCCTGCTTTCCGCCTTGCTAATTCCTCCCCCATCTTCGAAGTACACGGTAAGCCCCTTCCTCCATGAAGCGTTTCCTCCTTCGATCTGGTCTCTAGTGCTCTCTGACTTCCTTGTACAGTATTCGTTTAAATGCTTCAGTCACGTATGCACAGAATAATGGCCTTTGCCACCTCCAATACTGGACCGGGGGTCACCATGTCGAGGTCCCTCTCTCCCTCTCTGTTTTTATGCTCACAGAAGCGGTGGCAAGGTGCAGATGGAGAGCCGGCGGGCCTGGGTCTGATGGACGGCTCTGTGGTTCTGGAGCTGGACCGCATCACAGGCTCCTCAGCTGCCTGAGGTTCAGACGCAAAGACTATGATCAAAGGTTTCCAGAAACTGAGAAGAGTCACACCGCTCGGGGCTGCGGGAACTATTACTGGTATGCCTTAGCTGAAGGACGTAAACCACAGAGCGACGGAGGGGTGAGGAGGGGGTTTTAAGGCAGGGTTGATCCCAACACAGTTCGTACGCGTTAGGGACCCAGTAAACAAACTTTAATAGCTTCTGGTAAAACTGGATTCCGGAGACACCCAATACAACCCCGTGTACAAACACAGAGCAGAAGTTAAATTCAAGTAGACTCCGGGGTAAAATTTAACTCTGAGAGATTAGTACTTTCCACTTGTCCAACCTTTGAAGCCTAGAGACAAAGTAACTGATAAGAAGCAACTAGCCCAGGAACCTCCTCAGTTCTCCCTGCGGGTCCTCGCAAGCCCGACTCAAGCCCAGTGTCTCGTGTTGCACGAGTTCTCCGAATGGCTTCCCACAGTCATCGCTCTAGCAGAGGGCACAGGCAGGCAGCCTTGCTCTCCCACAACTGCTTTCCTCACATCTGGTCACTTGCTTCGGGGCTGGGGCTGCCCCTCCTTCATGGCCAACCACTCAGACTTGCCCCAACCTGAGGAAAGTCCTCACCTTAAACATCTCCCCTCTTTTACCCCATCATCGGCTTTGCCTGTCCTCTTTTCTCAACTGCTCCGGTAAGCTGTTCCCCCGAAAAGTTTCTCCCTTCCTCCAGTGTGGGCTCTGGGTCACAACACCCTCTTGGGAGGACACTGGGCGTGGCCTCTGCGTCCATCTGCTCCGCAGTGAGGTGAGCCTAAGGCCACGCTGGGGCCCTACGGCTCTCTTGCTGTCCCTTCCCCCTTGCCACCATTAACTTAATCCTCCCCTGACTTTCGACTTTTTCCTCCTGCATATTAACTCATCCAAAGCCCAGAAAACAGACAAATCTAATCTTTGGCCCTAACTGCTCCCAAGTTCTAAACCGGAGTCCTCGGCGGGAACATCCTACTGACACTGGGTATTTACACCACGCCAGGACAGGACGCTCAGAACCCCTCCTCTACAGTCATCACAGGTACCCTGTCCCCAGCGTGTCGTGCACACCACCCCAACGACAGTTTCCGGAGGCTTAAACTTCCTTTTGGCTCTACCGCTTCGTTACCCTCCCTCCTGCTTATCCCACATGACTTCATTAAACCGAGCAGATTCCTTTTCTGCAAAAGATGTGACTTGGCTGTGCCTTCCCATTCTCCCAGCAGGTGCCCTCACTGGGCCGGCCCCGACCCAGTTCTCCTGACTGGGCTCCTGTTTTCAGGCCCCTGGCCACGTTAATCAAACAGCCCATCGCTTAGCCACCATTTTTAGTCCATTGCCCACTTATCAGAAATCTACGACCGCTCTTTATTCTCATCACATTGTGAAACTCAACTGCTTTAAATGAGCCCCCCGGTCCTTAACTTCCCCTGACGTGGGCGCGCGCTCTGCCCCGAGGGTGTCCCGCGCCGGCTCAGCTGGGCTCAGTCTGCTGCTCGTTTGCTCGAGCTCACCCAGCTCTCGGGTCGGCACACGCTGGCGATGTGACCTGTTCTTCCTGGGCTTTGAGAGCGCTCTCTAGTTGGTCTGTTTTCAACCAGACTGTAAGCGCTTTAAAATCAGTAAGCAGATCTGCCTTTTCAAACGCTGAGATGCCCAGATGGTGCCTTCAGGAGAGCAATTACTCACCGGTCGGTACTGCCGGGCAGTGGCTGTGTAGCCAGAAGCCAGGCTCGGAAAGGGCGGGCGGTAACTCGCCATCCAAAACACATCGAAAACGGGACAGAGATGACATGGGAAGCATGTTTCTGGAGACGGCAGTATTTCAAAATAATTGATTGGTACACGTGAAGAGCCAAGTATTCTACCTGCCTGGGCCTTCTCTCCTTTAATTTAGGTCAAGACGAGCACTCGTGAAATCGGTGTTAAAATGGGGTGTGGATGCCAAGCTGTTCCTTAACCTGTAGCCAATGACCGCGGGTTCGGGCATTCTGAGACTCGAGAAGGAGGCTGTCCCCACAGCCACACGGGAGAACCCTAGGCCCACGGAACCACAGGCACCCTCTAGCACCTTCTTAAAAGTCAGAGGTCAGGAGGCCAAACGTCAGTTTCTGCTCTGGCAAACACCGTCTTTTCCTGGAGGGTTTTTAAACTGGGCAGACAGGACACCATGGCACCATATCCCAGTGTGTAAACGACTTTCGGGGAGTTGGGAACGACTGTTAGAAGACACTGCTGTTCTTTCAGGACGCTGGGAGTGGATGCGGTCACTTGTCAGATGGCACTCTCATGCCATGAGGCCCTTTATTGTCGCTGATGTGACACACAAGTGTGGGCTGATCCCTTCGGTTCCGCCTTGCAGTGAGTGCTCTAGGACGGAAATGCATTAAGCAACTTTGTAACAATATTAAAAAAGCTAAATTGGGGTGCCCGGGTGGCTCAGTCGGTTAAGTGTCTGACTTCTGATCTCAGCTCAGGTCATGATCTCAGAGCCATGAGTTCGAGGCCCGCATTGGGCTCTGTGCTATGCGTGGAGCCTACTTTAAAAACAAAAACAAAACAGTAAATTAAAAAAAAAAAATCTGTGTTCCTGCTCTAACACCACAGTGTTTTATTTAAAATTTTATATACAGTTGTAATCAGTGCACATATAACTTTGTGTTCTTCTGTCATTTGATGGTTTATAATTACTCTTATACACTTCTGGTCTTTACACCCTTAATCCAGAGGCGACTGACTATTAATATTCCATTTTTTTTTTCCCCCAAATTTTGAGACTTCATTGCTCATTTGCTGATTCTGGTTGTCTCTAGTATTCAATTTCTTTTTTTTTTTTTTCTTAAGATTTTATTTATTTATTTGACAGAGAGAGAGATCACAAGCAGGCAGAGAGGCAGGCAGAGAGAGGGGAAGGGAAGCAGGGTCCCTACTGAGTAGAGAGCCCGATCCCAGGACCCTGGGTTCATGACCTGAGCCGAAGGCAGAGGCTTTAATACACTGAGCCACCCAGGTGCCCCTCTAATATTCAATTTCTAGAAGAAACAGCTGGATAATAATATATACACACACAGCTTTTAAAAAAATTAACTACTTGTAATTTTTAAGGAATGAGGTTATCAGGTGAGAGGATATAAAAATATTTATGGCTGCTGGTATGACTTGCTAAATTGACCTTCAGTGGGACTATATAAATACACAGTTTTAAACTCAATTTTATAATTTTTGATCTACCTCCGTGCTGAGTCACTGCTGCAGAGTCCTAAAATAGTGACTGCCATTTCAGAAACGGCGCTGACTTGTTGGCTTTTATAATAAGGAAACAACAGCAAAGAATGAGCTCTTTAAAAAAAACTGCCAGAAGCCCAGGAAAACATCTGTACATTTGTATAATATACAAAACATAATTTCCTTTGCACATTAGAACAATCTGGTTTCGTATGCAGTAAGTAGTGAATATATTCCATTTTACTTTGGGTAGTCTTTTAGGTAGGAGGGAAGGCTGCATGTATTTGCATATGATACACATCAATTAATCTATAATACCTTAAGGAACAACAGTCAGAGAACCTCAGTATTAACCAGTAAGTTTGACTGATGTTAGATATTGTGGGAAACAGACATGAGTTACTTGTTTGTAGCTTGGTGTCTGGTAAGACCGCTTTCATTTCAAGCACTGCTAAGTGTGTTTTATCACATTTGTTTTTTTCTAGACTAACTAGAAGAAATTAACAAATGAAATCAATTCTGTGAGAGTATAACGCCATTAAGTTTGTGATTAAAAGTTATAAACATTACTCAGATTTTCTGGGATAGTCTGGTTAATGTTAGAAACTGCATATTAGACTTGACTAGTAGCTGTTCTATTTAGTTGAGACAAAAATCCAGCTCTGAATCTAAGTGGTTAAAAATGGTGAAGTAAAAAAGGGCTGATGTCTGTCTTTTCTTTCTCCTTGAAATGTAACTATTTACACTGATTGGCTTTTGTCTATATGCCTTTCAAATGTCAAGATATTTTGAAAATAATCAAATAACCATAGAAGGATTCAAGTGGCAGGATCAATTTAACCTGTGCTTTCTCGTATAAGGTAGTGAATTTATAGAAAGCCCAATTCAATTTTCTTTCAAAAACAACAAAACCAAGGACATGGCCTTAAAATCCCTCCCTTTGGGTTAATCCCTTTAGCTAACAACTACATCAAAAAAATTGAGGGCTTCTCATCCTGGGGAGGGTGTGACCTTTCCAGAAGAATCACAGTGCCCTCCTCCCACCCGGGAGGCCACCTGTCCCCAGGGCCACTGGGTCACTGTGCACTCCACCTGATTGTAAGTCCTCTAAGAGGATGAGCCATAAACCAGAGCCAGGATCTCTCACTTGGAGGAGTTGGTGGTGTGGCGGTGGAGATAAAACCCAAGGATGGAGACAGCTGTACTCACATAATTCCAGACGGAGGGAACATTAATAAGCCCGTTTTTTTTTTTCTTTTGTAGACTTAGAGAAAGATCTTAAAATTGTCTCTTTAGAATCAGCCTTTCAAGACTCAACTGTGAATAAGAGAATAAGACTGTCACAGGTTCTCCAAAAATTATCTGCTGAGTACGGTTCTTATATGGATAACATTTGGCAAATGGAGAGATGACCACGAGGCCACACACACGCGATGGGAAATTCCTTGGTCTCACCAAATGTTGCATTTGCAACAATACTGTCACAGTCACACACACAAATAAGGTACTAAACCCTAGAATAACCGAACGGCTCCTATCTTGTGAAAACTTTCATAGTGCTAAACTACACCAATTATGATGGGGGGAAAGGACGACAAACATTGTGAATGTGTTAGTACGGCTTTTAGAGGAAATGGATTAAGAGAAAGAGCTATTGATGGCAGTCATATGGCAATGAGGTCACCCCTGCAGCCAGGCACAGGCCTGCCCCTGGCTGAATTTTAAACTGGGATAATTAAGCTTTATTCACTTCATGTAATGCCCATTATTTTAACCTTCTATTTATGGAAATGCCAAGACACAGCAAAAACACAGCACAATTAATAGGTTACATTTACTTTCAGTGGATTTACTAAAATAAAAAATTTGGTTTAAATTACTCCCAAACTGCTTTCAGACATTTGGCAAGCGAGAACTGATACGATAAAACCTAAACATTTTCAACTCGTTACTGGCTTGAGAGGCTGGCCAGAGAAGGTTCAGAAATCATAAAGGGAGGCTGTTTTTCTGCAAGCAAACACATGGCTGGGTGGAGGGGCTCAGAGTCAAAGGGTCTCCACAGGTCTGCACCTGAATTAAGATTCGGGATGCTCCCGCCCAGCTCTTCATGTGGCAAGAGCAACATCATGTAATTACTGATCACGCCTGTTGACGGCAGCAAAGGGAGAGGGTCAGGCTGCACCCCTGCCTTCCGGATGGTTACATGGATTCCCCCCCGCCCCCGCCATGGATTTCTTGCAGTCAAGTTTAAGTCTCCCCTAGTTTTGATTATAACTTGAAAAATAACACTTTTCAAAACCCACAATTTGAAACGATGAACCCAAAGAATAATTTGCCACAGAAAGAACATTAAGATATTTTTATAATACTTTAAAAACAAAGTATTACATCTGGAATTCAGCAGAGTTAAACTGGCACATCAAACAATAATAAAAGATTATACAAGTAAAAGGCAGAATAATTAAAAGAAATAGTAATTATACCAAAGACAGGTTTATAGAAAACAACACTGGTGAACTTTGTATTCATAGACTTCCTTGAAAAGAACTGCTAACGTGACATTTTCTCTAATATTGTGATTGCTCTGCACCTATCCTGACGCCAGTCTCTATAAACACTGCTGAATGCAGATCAGAAAATTAAAGCCGATTAAGAACTATTTATATGATCTCTGTGCCAAAGTGGATTAGACTCTCTGATAGTACTTTCAGTAGGGAGTAAAGTTTTAATGAAGCGACTTCAATGCATTTATTAGAAACGGGCATTGCCAGACTCCAGGCATGGAACGCTATCGTTCAGAGGGGCAAAGATTTTTTTTTTTAAAGATTTTATTCATTTGGGGTGCCTCGGTGGCTCAGTGGGTTAAAGATTCTGCCTTCGGCTCGGGTCATGATCCCAGGGTCCTGGGATTGAGCCCTGCATCGGGCTCTCTGCTCAGGAGGGAGCTTGCTTCCTCCTCTCTCTGCCTCTCTGCCTACTTGTGATCTCTGTCTGTCAAATAATAAATAGAAATCTCTAAAAAGAAAAAAAAAAGATTTTATTCATTTATTTGAGAGTGAAAGAGAGAGAGTTGAGAGAAACAGAGAGAGTGCAAGAGGGAGCATGAGTGGGGGGAGGGGCGGAGAGAGAAGGACAAGCAGGCTCCCCGTTGAGCAGGGAGCCCAATGCAGGACTCATCCCAGGACTCTGGGATCCTGACCTGAGCCGAAGGCAGCCGCTTAATAGACTGAGCCACCCAGGTGCCCAAGGGGCAAAGAATTTTTAATTATTCCCACTTGTTCGGTATCTATGGTTCTTGTTTAAAATTACACATTCAAATTCTTTTAATTTAATTTTTTTTAGTATTAATGTTCAGTTGGCCAGCATATAGTCCATCACAAGTTTTTGTTGTAGTGTTCAACAATTCGTTAGTTGCATAAAACACTCCGTGCTCATCCCAACATACACATTCAAATTTTAACACTATAATATACTGTTCTGGATTTTCATAAAGAGATTTTTATTGATTTTAGTTTTAGGTCTACAGCCATTCATTCTTTCATTCATTCAATACTTATGCAGTGACCACAGTGGGTGCTGGTATGTTTTAGAAGCTAGACAGAACGCAGTAAATAAATGAGTAATAAAACAGACTCATCCCTACCAGACATCCCTGCCCTCAGGGAACTGACATTCTTCCTCAGAACCAGTGAAATGTTAACAGAATTGATCAGCTTCTGACTTAGAGATTTGAAAATGAAATGTTACATTTAAGTTGGCAAAAAATGATAAAACATCTTTGACATGGAAGCCCAGTCAAGTTTATAAGAACAACTGAGACAGTTCTATATATCATATCAACCAAGTGTTAACTGCTGTAAAAAGGTCAGTTCAAGCCCCACTTTCACAACATGGGGACTTCAAAAACAATAATTAAAAGTAACAATTTTTATTAATCTTGGGAATTAATTAAGATCATTAGAGCAGAATCACAATTTATTTGATCATCGTGGGCTGTCTTTTATATGCCTACCTCATCTTTGACTCCTATCACTATTTATAAAGAATTTACACTTCCACTCTTCTTCGTCATGGCATGATTTAATATTTTTACAACCTACTCAGTATCCTCCTCACAAAAAATAATGCAAGTTGGAACAAAGCCCATAAGGCAGAATTTACCACCTGCAACAATTAAGACAAATATTTTAATAGCAATAAATCTGTCTAGAACAGAAAGTCCCAGTGGTTAGAACAGAGGTGATTACAGAAGCTGTGGTTAGAACACTTTTTATGAAGAAGAAAAAAGGGGGGGGTGGGGAGAGGATGACCACTAAACTGTGCCCGGAACCCACAGAGCAACCCCTGCTGTGGGCCCCCCGGGGAGATGAGGCGCAGGAAGAGGGTGAACGGAAGGGCTGCCAGGAAACACACAGAAGGAGCGTGTTGGCTAGCAACACGTGTGGGCAGTAGTGCGGGTGTCTGACCTTGACAGTGATGTACCCTCGTTCTCATTCATACTTCGGTCAGCCAGTCGGCCGGTAGGACTTCTGAGCTCAAGGCCAGATGCCCCTCTCTGCGCAGCTGCCCCGACATCTTCTGCTCCTTGTTGTAAGACTAAACCAGGAAGATGAGGGCTAGGGGGCCCCTGGGGACCGAGGTCTGTCGGGCCATCTGTGGGAGGGTTCCGGGGGCTGAGGTGCCCCTCCCACCCGTGCTCCAAGAGAGGGAGACCCCAGCTGGGTGCACCCAGGGAGGTGGGGGTTGCCATTTGGATTCTTGTCTTTGCTTCAGGTGGGTCTTCCCTGTCCCCCTGCTACAACGGCAGTCAGTAACTGAGGAAGCCTGTTTAAACATTGTTTACTGCCAGCAAACTGTCTGGCTCAGGGTAAAGCCCATTCATAAAGGGTGTTTAAAAGCTGGTTGATGGCTGGTTTGGAGATGTTAAGTATCAGTGTAGCAGAGAAGCTGAGAGATACATAGCCAACAATGGTAATGACACCATCGGCCAGAATGTGGGTTCCCCTCCACTGTCTCGTCCGACCCTCAGAGCTGAGATGACATCTGTTCATCCCCTCAGTGAGGTCAGATTTCACACCATGTAAAATGGGGGGAGAATTTTTGTTTTTAATCTGCTAACCGCTTTCCACTATCCCATACATAAAGTAATAAGAAAAATAAAATGCTAAGCTGTATGGTACTGAGTAGGTAAAATGATGACTTAAAGAAGAGACAGATCTGAAAAGGCAAGACAGCCCGGATTCATCCAAAGGGTGAGCTGTGGGCTGAGCCTGAACTTGCAAAATTTTAGAGAGAAAGTGCTAGAGACACGGCCTTCCTTTGTGAAGGGAGCAGGAACGAAAGCACAGGGCACGGGGATCAGGCCAGCTGTGTGGAAAGGAGCAAAACTGACTCCGGGCAGAATGATCTAGTCTAGCCCCAAGTACCAAACCTGGCATGGGCTGAATCCTGGCTCCTTTCCACAGAAGGAAGAGAAATGAACACCGTGATCATATTAATCGATTAGTCTCCTGTTTCCAACAGCAATTCCCAGAGCGAATTAGTTACTTCGTTAAGTAGGAGACTCTCCCTTGATTTAGGTCATTAATGAATATTACTAAGTAAAACCTGATTTGCATTTCCAAAACTTTTGCATTTCATACCCTTGACAGGCCTGAGGGTCGAGATGGGAAAGAAGTGCTAGACGTGAACTTGAGGTCCCAGACCCGCAGTCACCCTCCCTCCATCCACCAGGCTCCTCCCCCTCGGGGTCCTCTCACGGAACTGCCCCTGAAGTCCAGATGCTTTAGCCTTCTGCCTCTATCAGTCTTAAAACAAACACTGGGATAAATGCTGTCTTCTTGACTGGATTTATGCTGTGTCTAATTTTAGTTTTATTGTACCCAAACGACTGACGGGGGCTGAACTACTTTTATCTGATGGGTGTTGGTGCATCAGACAGACAGATGCTTGCTCTTACAATTACTGGCCTGATGGATTCTGACTAACGTATGGAATGAGACAGGGTTTATTTCCTCCAGCAACACATCCTGTTCAATGACTGTATCAACATTTAGAAAGATCTAGTTATTGTCCAAAATATTAGCTAACCACTGAGCGACGTGTGGCCAAAGTCTCTGGCTTCAGGGTATGGACAGGTTTTGATACAGAATACACAACTCCGTGCAAACACTAGAAGTGAGAGAGAGCCTAACCAGTTGGGTGGGGTTGACTTGAGTTTTCTGGAAGGAGCTTTGGGGTGGGACTGCAAATGAGTGACACAAACTGGGAGAAGGGCAAAGGTTTCTAGTCCTGGGGACAAAGTGTGGCAAGTCAACTTTCAGAGAAGACTCCAAGTGACGGGCTCTTTCCAGCGATGCCCGAACAGACGGATACTGTAACGTCCTCCTAACTGGTTCTTCTGCGCTGGTTCCTTCCCCGAAGCCCTGCCCCACTGAATCACTCCCACGGTAACTTTCCTAAACCATGGCTCTGACCAGGTCAGTCCCTGATCAGGACAGCCACGTACACACTGCTGTGTTACCACAGGGTCCTCAGCTAACTCCACCCATCCCTGTGGATTCCTCTGGAGCAAAGGTCAGCAAACTCTTTCTGTAAAGGGGCGGATAACAAATATTTTCAGCTTGCGTATGACAACTAGAGTTCACCCTTGAACAACACAGGTTAGAACTGTACTGGTCTACTTATACATGGAGTTTAAATTTTTATTTATCTGTTTATTTAAAGATTTTATTTATGAGAGAGAGAGAGAGAGAGAGAGGGAGGGAGGAGGAGGAGGAGCAGAGGGAGAGGGAGAAGCAGACTCCCCACTGAGCAGGGACCCTGACTTGGGGTTTGATCACAGGACCCTGAGATCATGACCTGAGCTGAAACCAAGAATCGGCCACTGAACCAACTGAGCCACCCAGGTGCCCCTACATGGATTTTTTTTTTTTAATAGTACAAGTACAGCAAATGTATTTTCTCTTCTTTATGATTTTCTTAACAACATTTTCTTTTCTCTAGCTGACTTTAATGTAAGAATACAGCATATAACATGTTTTAAATATACACAATATTGGTTAATTATTTACTGGTAAGGCTTCTGGTCAACAGTGGGCTATTTGTTGTTAAGGTTTTGGGAAGTCAAAAGTTATACACAGATTTCCAACCATGCACAGGGTTGGTGCCCCTAACGCCTGCATTATTCAAAGGTCAACTATGCTCATTTTGGCCAGCGCAGCACCTAGTGAGCAGTGGACGAGGCTGGCCTGCCACAGTCCGCTGACCGCTCCGTAAGAATCCCAAGGTTCAACCATGCTGAGCTCTCTGCTGTTCCCACTCCAGGCTCTCCAGACTAAAGACCAAGCACCCTCACACTCACTGATTGTCAAGGTCAACGTCCTATGCTGCCTCCCATTCACCTCGCAGGCCCCTGCCTCATTACACCTTTCTTGCCGTGCACATCAGCTCCTTCATCAGACATCTGTCGGCTGCCCACTGGGCGCCAAACACTTGCTAACTGTTGAGTATACAAAGTGACTGTGTGTGAACGTTACAATCTAGCAGAGGCAAGGACAAGAAGCAATCTAGCAGGTGACAAAAAGTCACCTGACTTCTTCCTTCAAGAGGAGGTGAAGCTCCCCTTCCTCTGCCTTGCCACGAGACACCACAGGCCTGTGTTTATACTCCATCTCACACAGGAGGTACTCAAAAAACACCTCTGAAACTGAATTAAGGTAAACAAAAATCGACAGTGCCTTATGTCCCACCTGACACAGGAGTTCACGCTGCAGACCCTTAATGTTTCTCGGTGTGTAAAATAATCGTGTCAAGGTGAGGACAGACTTCTAAAGGACAGGGGTGTAAAAGACGCAGGAAACAAAGAGGAGCTGGAGGCTGACCTGCTTTTCTTTTTTTACAAATATCTTAACAACAGCAGCAACCTTGACCATCCTTCTTGCCAGGTGAAGTGATTTTCCATCCAGCAGACCAGCAATTACGATGATTACACTAGAGAGACGGGGCTACTCTGAGTCGATTAGAAAGAAACACCGCGCCTGCAGGTCCTGGTCTCTAACTTACACCACCTACCTAACCACCTTCACCACCTTCACGGGCACTGCTAGTCATCAATGTGCTCTACCTGATGGGAAGAAAATTCCAGGAGAGCTTACAAAACCTAGCTCAAAGCATTAGCAAATCCTAGCCCTTTCATTATTTGTCACTCGGCGAATGCTAATATTTCTTTTTGTGTTCCTACTGAAGCTTGAAATTAACATGGCTTTTTGTTTATTTCTTCATTTCTGCGTCCTTGTCAGCTCAGCTC
The DNA here is from genome assembly GCF_963455335.1 of Martes martes. Taxonomy (NCBI): domain Eukaryota; kingdom Metazoa; phylum Chordata; class Mammalia; order Carnivora; family Mustelidae; genus Martes; species Martes martes. The sequence goes on from NC_137899.1 coordinate 93,905,267, forward strand.
AGGAACCCAGTTTGTTAGGTGGCTGCTGCAGAGCCAGATAAAAAAGCCTAAAGACACTCCCACACTGACTAGTTAAAGGCTCTGCGTGAAAATACATTTGTTTTTTTAACCTCTCAGAAGTAGAACATTTACCTTAAAATAAATATGTAACACCTAGGACGCCTTTATCAAGAATCATTTCGAGGGGCGCCTGGGTGGCTCAGTGGGTTAAAGCCTCTGCCTTCGGCTCAGGTCATGATCCCAGGGTCCTGGGATCGAGCCCTGCATCGGGCTCTCTGCTCAGCGGGGAGCCTGCTTCTCCCCCTCTCTCTGCCTGCCTCTCTGCCTACTTGTGATCTCTGTCAAATAAATAAATAAAAAATTAAAAAAATAAAAAAAAAGAATCATTTCGATGCGGACACCAGGCTTTCTCATCCCCGAAGGCAGAAACGGTGTGGAGCAAAGCTTCCTGCAGATCACGACAAAGAAGAGTGTGGACGGGGGTATGAGAAGGTGGGGAAGCAAGGCTGAATCCAGAATTTTCTACAGGTGAACCCGTCTCCGAAGAATGCCCCTCCACCCCCCCCCAAAGACTCCTGTGGCAGAATTCAGTGGAGGTCTAACATTTTCAAACCACTCTGCCCCAGGACTGCTTGTGGCAGATCCCATCCAGCTGGCTCGCCATTCCCTCTCCTGAGGACCTGCCTCCAGCCCGTCCTGATTTATACCCCAGTTCTGCTGGTGTCCAAACGGCTCGTCAGGCAGCAGGTGTGGAGCCTTGGGGGAAAAAAGTCCCCCCAGACCTGGGCGCGGCACCCTGAAGGAGAAGTAGCCACAAACTCTGACACTAGGTACCTAATGTTGGATTTATGTCGCTGACTTAAAATGCTGCCCCACAAGGTGCCTTGGGTGTTGAGGGCAAGCTGTTTTACGAGGGTGTTTATGAGGCGAGAGATGTTTTTTAAAGTACAGACCATGACAGACATGGGTTATCTTGAATGTCCCCAGGAACAGAATTATCCGGGGCTGTATCCTAAACAGGCTTGAAGAAATGCCTCCAATGTGGAGAATCACTTTAGCTTCACGTTAAGATCAGCTGAGAGTCTTCAGAAGATAGAATCCTTTTCACGTCTGTGGGCATGTGTAGGCTTCAATGCGTGGGCATGTGTAGGCTTCAATGCGCTTCCTGAACGTCCCAACCAGGATAAGAGGGCCCAGCCCTTCTGTTTTGGATCACAGCCACCTGACAAAGCTCGGAGGGTGGCCTGACGGTGGCTCTGGGGACCCTCTGAAGCTTACTTCCACGGGCTGTGTCTCCAGGCTGTCATGGGGCCCAGGGGCCCCGTTACACCCCAGGGCCGCTGCCTTATACGGCACCCCCACCCCAGTGTGCCTGCCCGTGAATTTCCCGTGCGGAATATCATGATGCTATATCCATCCTTCCTCTTGGCTGCTACTGACTCACTAGATGATAAAGTCACTCTTCCATCTCTATTTTGGGTAGACTTTGCACTTTGGGGGAGCTGGTAACACACCTTTCCTAATATAAACGTGCAGACGAGGCCATTAGATGCGGCTCTCCGACGGAGCCTCGAAGCTTCAACTGGGTCAATGTCTTGGCCGCCACATCACATCACCAACATGAAAAAGGAAATTTGCGAAGTTCTCTCTGGCTTTAGCTTTTAAGCTTTCTCTTCCTCAGCCTGTTTCTGCGCTAGAGGCACGCTGCCATCCCAAACGAAGACTGAGGACAGGCTAGAGGTGAACGGGGGAGGGGGGAGGGAGCAATCTTGCTTTCCAGTTGTCTTTATTAAAAGCTGATCTCGAAACTTCATGGTGAGTTTTCAGAACACCAGGCACCTCTATAAATAAACAGAAGCACATATCCACTTCCACGGCCGAAAGATTCTGGATTACCTGCCATTCCACACTCCGAGGCCCGGAGCTCCACACTCCGAAGCCCGGAGCTCTGCCCTCCTAGGACTGGAAGGCCCGAAGTTCTTTGCGCTGGAACCTCCTGGTATCTCTCTGTCCTGTGACCCAGGGCCCCGCTTCCGGGACGGTCTCTCCCATGGACCTGAGTTGCCCCAGGCCGCGGTGGCTTGGCTTGAGTGGGCTCTACTCTTCCCAGCCCGACAGTCACAGAGGCACTCTTCAGGTCTGGTTCCTTCCCTTGATGTGCTGCCTCTGTTAGCGGCACACTCTTGGGACAGATCCTGGGCCGTGCTGGGGCTCGGCTCTCGGTCAGGAACTCAGCCGGCTGTCCCCCGTGTGTGGCGGACGTGGGCTACACTGCTTCCTCCCTAGAAGGGAAACGCCCTCACTGCCAAGGAGCCGTAACATTCAGGGCATTCCAGACCCTTCTAATTCAGTCCAACTTGCCAACCCAGGCTCATCCTTCCTTGGAATCAACATACGTTCATTTATTCATTCATTCATTCACTCATTCATGAGCGTCTCCAGAGGGACCTACAGAGTTGAGCAGAGTACTTGGTACCAGAGACTCTAAGTTGGGGAAGGGCTGGCCAGACCTGCAAACATGTGGGTGCAGTGCAGTGTCAGATGAGGGCCTGGGGCTCCAAAGAGGGAGACATCCATTCTGCTTCCTGCAAGGCCCACGGGAAGCCTTCCCCGGGCCCCGTGGGCTGTGTACCTGCCCTGCCCCTCCTCTGGGTCCTTCTGGGGGGCTGGGCAGTAGTGACCAGGCTCTGCGGTGCTTCCCCCACCCCCCCCACGAGTGAAGAGCTCCTGAGACCAGGAACACTTGTTGCTCTGGTCCGCACTCTCCGTTGCAAGTGGCACAGTGGCTGGTCCACAGCGCGGGCTCTGTGCGTGTTAATTATTGATCTGAACGCACCTAATGGTAAATCTTGGAATCAGAGTTAACAGCAAATGTGCTGAACACAGAATACTTAATGTTACTGAAGAATTTCTGCTTTAATTTTAACAAAGGACACAAGTAGTTTATTACCCCCATTCTCTGTCTCCCTCCCCCACCCATGCCTCAAGTTTACTGCCAGGCATCCCTCACCAGCACCTGGGGAAATACTGGTCTCCTGGACCCTTAAACTCACAAACCGCAAGCAGTGGTGGTGGTGGTGGGGGTCTAATAATTAGCCCCTCCTGCCCTAAACTAAACAAAATTCTCGCTAAAACTGCTCACCTTTGTGTTCACCTGTGTGTTTCTGAGACAGTTTGGGGGCCGGCGGACGAGGGAGAGGGAAGGAGAATAATGCAGATATGGGATGAAACAGAGTCTTTCCCCAGAGAGGGCGAAGACCTCTGGGGAGAAGCAGGCCTCGTGTCCTTCCAGCCAAGCTCTGGAAAGCGGAGTTTGAGCACATCCAGGGGTAAGTCTGCCCTTGTTCCTGAGCACCTCCGACCTTCTGTAACGTGCTGGCAAGGTCGGCAAACACAGACGGCCTGTGAGGCCTGGAAGGAGAAGTGTCGTGGGCCACTGTGTTTGCAGATGCGCGTGCACGGACATGCACATGCACGCTGTGCACACACATGTGCACTGCCTCTCACTGCCCCCGAAGTCTGGCCAGACCCAGCCCGTTGAGGTCCTGCTCCTTCCCGACCACGTGAGCCTGGTGCTGATGACTCGTCAATGCCCGAGCTGCCCCCCGCCTTGCCTTCTCGTGGCTCTGCAGGCTCCTCGTGCTCCTGTCCACCTGTCCTTCCCAGTTCCGCTCCTGGCGGCTTCCGCTAACTGGAAATGACTGTCAGGTACACGATCACTTGACCTCTGGATGTCAGCAGCAGCCGAGGGGCCACCAGACACTGGAAGACACAGAAAGGTCTGCAAGAGCTGGCTTCGCACTGTCACCCCTCGGGTCCGGCTCGGATATTCAGGGCTGGGAGGTGGAAGCTGACGGCTCGTGTCTGGTTCTCTCCCAAGGGCTTTACCGGGGGCTCTGATCCCAGTTACAGGTAAACATCTCAGAGGGCTGGTCTCCTATTTACTTTCCACTGCAGCCTACACTTTTAGCATCAAATGCTTCCCTGCATAATGTGGTAGGGGATAATATTTGTGTATCAATCGTATGTCTCTGGTGACTACTATTTTTAACATCAGAGATGAATTCCCATGTAAAATTACTTTCCCACTCAACCAACACCAGGACGGCAAACTTAAAAATACTAACGTTCATTACAAGGAGAATTCTGCCTATGTGTATGCATTTAATGCTACCAGTACAGAACCTGGGAAAAAAAAAGTGAAGAGGACCATTAACTCCTAAGACTTTGGGGTACTTTCAACAGTTTACATGTACTAAAATATACTGCAATTTTATTTCCAGTTTAATTAAGAGCTCGTGTCTTCTGGTATCACTGCCAAGTCAAACCCTAATATTCCCAAGGCATATGAAGAGAAATTCTCCAAATGAAAACATTCCTAATTGTCAGTTGGCGACCCAGAGCAAGAGCTAAAGACTGATCTTGCTACAGCTTGGAGGGGCCTGCTGAGCACGATGAACGCCGTGGTCGCCTCCCCGACAGGCCCACTCTGCTCTGGGGGGAATCTGACCAAACCAGACACACACAATCAGAGAGAAGGGGTTCGCGTTTTGTTGGTGTTAATGGGACGGCCTAATTCAATGACCACAAGGAAGTTCACGGGCAAAAGAGAACCTGGAAGTTCTCAGCATTATGATTTAGCTAGTTTAAGTGCGTCCTATCGAAGTTACTTATGGTACGTACTCTCCTGTGAGAGAGAATCGGCTTGCTATCCGATTTGGAATGAAAATAATTATTTCCCGTGAAATAGCCCAGAATTGTCTTCATACCACATCATTTATACGTAGCAGCTACACCAGTGAAGGCGTCTAGTACTCTGCCCGCTACAGGGGAGCTGCTCCGAGGGCTTTCTCACCTAGCGAGTCCAGATGGCATTCCTCCCCGTACAGAACTGCCCGCCTCGGCCTGTCACCAGCTTCCCGCTGGCCCGAGGGTAATAGCTGACCTCACATTTAATCATGTGGCTCAGAACTTCAAAATTATGGCTTGGATGTTGCCAGACAAGAGTCAAGACTAATTGGGGTCTAGAGATTTCTAACTCTGAAATTAGAAAAAAAGGAGGAGGAGGAGGACAGAGTCCAGAGAAATGTGTTAGTAACCCTGGGAGACAGAGTGTCCCTGACAGGGTCAGGGACTGAGAGGGCAGAGGGGCACAGGGGGCCCAATGCCAGGTACCCAAGGACCAGGGAAGAGCAGAGGCGACAGATTTTAAAGGGACGGCAGGCAAGTGCTCAGGAAGGAGCTGTGCCCGGAGCAGCTCCACAGCACCACAGGACACCTGCTGGCCGGCCCGAAGGAGCAGGGACCACATCAGCGCATGGTCCACTTGTCAGAGAACGGCTGTCTGTGTTGCGTGTCATGAGCACTAGACTCGGAGTCAGGCCAGCTGGTCCCGCTTACAGCACGGGGGAGGGGCACCCAGCAGGCCCCTGACTGTCAGGAGTCTGAACCTGGCCAGTCTGCCTCAGGGGCCTTGAAATGGCTCCTCCTCAGCACCGGGCCACGGGCCTGGACCGTGTATGTGTTTGACATAAGGGTATCGAGCAGGATCCACCCCAGAGAGATGGGATGAGGTCACTTCCAAGATCGCCTTTGGTGCCCTAACGCTGGGATTCTGCAGGAAAGGTCCGCCTCAGACCGAAAGAACACTCCCCTCCTCGTCACCCTGGCCTGGTCCTGGCTCCACACGGGGTTGGTGGCACAGCCTGGCTGACACGTCCCTGTAGTTGCGGAGTTTCTATTGTGCAAACATCCGGCGCTGGTGCGGATAAACCCAGCATCCGACGACATGGCGGCTGCTGGTAATTTAGCACTCAGACGCGCCCTGTACCATTATCGCTAATGAACTTCAGTGTTCGTGTCTGGGGAGGGAGCGCGGACGAACGCACGTCCTCTTCCTACACAATAAGCCTACGACGGGAGAGTGGCGGTGTCACCGAGGCCTGCTCGTTTGAGGTTTTGAGGGTTTTTTCCTCCCCACCAGTATTATGCTACGTGGAGTCATTGACACTCTGACCTGGCATGACCGTATACAATACAATTTCTGCGCAAGAAACCGGACTAGCATGGAAGCCTGGTGCTGGACGAGCTGGCGGGGGCCAGGGTGCCTGGCCGGACTCCCTCCTGGCTCTGTGTCTGGCGAGGCAGCTTCTCAGTTTCCACATGTGTAAGTGGGGATGAAACGGAGCTGTTCTGATGATTAAACGAAATAGTATACACGACCGGACTCCATAAATGATCAAATTACATATTAAAAATAAATAATGAATTAGGAACTGCGTCTTATGAAACGAATCCAGAGATCCTTTAGACATATACTGTGAGGTACACGTATTTCTCCTTTCAGGGAAGGTACTGACTCTATTAGGACCAGACTGCATGAAAAGGGAAATTTAAAAAAATTCCTATATTCAAAAATAAAATTTGTGAAAAGTTAAAGGATTTTAATGCACCAATAGGCATATCTGCATACAGCCAGTTACTACTTTTTAATTAATTATTTATTTTTAAAGAGTTTATTTATTAGAGAGAGCGAGAACACATGCACCTACGCATGGGCCCATGCAGGGGGAGGGGAAAAGGGAGAGAGAATTCCAAGCCAACTGCCTGCTGGGTGCGGAGCCTGATGCAGGGCTCGATCTCACCACCCTGAGATCATGACCTGAGCCGAAACCAGGAGTCAGACGGTTAACCAACTGAGCTACCTAGGGGTCCCTGTTGTTTGTTGTTGTTGTTGTTTTAATATTTTATATATTTATTTGACAGACAGAGCACAAGCCGAGGGAGAAGCAGGCCCCAATGCAGGGCTTGATCCCAGGACCCTGGGACCACAACCGTAGCCGAAGGCAGATGCCCAATGACTGAACTACCCAGGCACCTGTTTTTGGTGTGTTTTGTTTTGTTTTTAAAGTTTCAATAAGCCAGTGCTCAGAGAAATGACCAACCTGACCAATTTCTGATGAGTACCTGAAACAGTATTCCCTTTTTAGTAGAGATATACAAATTTAGTGGTGGTTGGAGCTCATTTATTTGGCACCAACAACTATGAGAACATAATCCAGAATTTGGGAGGTAAACTCCAAAAGGCCTCTGAGCACCACAAACAGAGGTCCTAAAGTCCACACACGAACCTCACGTGCCCTGGCCGTGGAGATGCCTCCTCCAGGAAGAGCCTGCTTCACCCCAACATCGTTCTGCACAGAGCAGGCTGTGTCCCCGCATCCGGGACATGCACAGCGATCCTACTGAGGTGTGCAGGACAGGTGCTCCCCCTTCCCCCAGACTGCAGTCCCAGACATTCAGCGGAACTTCAGCCCCAAACTGGGGGTTGGGGGGCAGTCAAAGCCACATGGGAGTAACTGTACTTTTATTAGCTTCCAACAGAAAATACAAAATGCCAAAAAAGCTATGGCACCCACATAATGTTTTTCAATATACTAATGAAAATAGCATCTATATGCATCAGAAAAGAAAGCTGTGTGCATATGTACTAAACACAACTCAGCCTACACACATTATGTGGACAGAGCACACAGAAATTCTCCTCTGTGTGTGACAAATGCCTGGGCAGGGAGGCAGGGACTAGGGGTTTACGCTTCTAAAATTCCAGAAGTTAATGACATGCTCACAAGTCACATGTCCAGCCCGAAGCCAGACTCCAGGTCCTCTGGCTCGTGTGTACTATTTCTTCAGGACCTCTAACAAGTTTGGTGACTTGACCCTGCAGTCCTGAGCAGGTTGGGACATCACACTGCTGGGGGGAGGGGAGGACAGCACCCTAACAGCAGGAAGCACAGATGGCTGAACCCTGAGACCACAAGACCGACCGCTCTGGGGAAACATGACAGGTCTGGAGGCAGAATGACCCAGCTCTGTTCCTTCACGGCTATGGGATCACGGGCAATTTCCTTAACCTCTCTGAGGTTGTCTCCCCACTGACAAAACAGGTAAAATAGTTAGCTGCAAGAGTTGTGCAGAAGAGAGATGATGTGTGTGTGTGTGTGTAGTTCCTGGGATATAATAGGCACTTAATAAATGGCAGCTGTAGTTATTAAGAATTCAATGAACAGAGATAACAAGAACCTTTTTACTTTGGAGCAAAGAGAATTAAGCATCTAACTGGAATGCATACGGTGCATCTCTACAGATGAGCACATTTTGGCATACTCGTAATGATAAACCTGAGGGGTTAAGAAAAGGCTCGGTGGGAGAGAGGACACCCCTTGGCAGGAGCGTGTGTTTGGGAATCAGACACGTCTGGTTCAAATCCCAGCAGCTACTTACTACTAGCCTTGTGGCACTTGGCAACTGCTTTCTTGAGATTCGATGTTTTCATCTATTAGGTGGGGATAAGAACGGTTGTTACGAGGATTAAATGTAGGCCTGTGGCCGTCAGCAGGTGGGTCGTTAAAGCCCAGGGTCGCTCCCCCTTCGTCCTCTAATCTCTGTCACAAGGCAGTGGGGGCTAAGGTGGCTTCTGGTCAGATTTCTGTCTAGAAAAGGGGTGTTGAAATGGATAAGTTTGGTGTTGAAATGGGTAAGTTTCAGTCACTTTCGGTCACATGGGATATTCTTTATCCTCCAATATTGTGACTCATGACTATTTCTAAAAATACCTGCATTCAACAGAGTATTAAAATACAGTATTCAGCATGCAGTAGGCACTCAATAAAGAGTGCTGCAAATTGAAGACATGAAAGGGGTGATAATCCAATTCTAAAATCGAGCAAATTCTACAGCACGAAGGGTATAGTCTTTCCATGGAGTAATTCTAAACTGAGGTAAAGTCTGGAATTGAAAAGGCAGGAACACACTTTTCCCCCTCCTCTTCAATAAGTAACCAAGAACGGTTAAATTTAAATATTCTCCCTTACTCACCACTTTGGGTTTCCTAGGTCTTTTGACCTGGCTGAAATACACCACTGTATTTCAGCAGCAATGCGTCTGATCTTCCTGGCTCACGAAGCAGGCGTGCTCGGTTAGACCTGTCCCCTACAGCTCTCCCACAGTCATGCGCCACGCCGCCAGAGACACGTGCACTCCCATGCTCCACAAGACACAAGGTTATGTGGCTGAGGCTCTGTCACCCGGCCCAGTGAGAACATCTCCATCTCTGCGCAAAGACGATGGGGCCTGACAGCCACACCGCCCAACCACGCTCAGCTCAGAGCTCCAGACAGCGCCCTCACGCAGGGAAGGACCAAAGGGATCACTGAGGGATGGCTCTTGCCCCAGCACAGGACCACTTCCTGTCTGTGGAGCCACACGGGAGCTCCGTTCTGGTCTGTCTGGGTCTCGAAGGGCCACCTGTCCCGGTCTAGTGGACTGGACGAGTCTACAGTCACCTGCTGGCCCGGTGGCATCTGTGGTCACACCAGAACAAAGACAGATGGTAAGGCCTGAGAGATGGGGGAGGTTGTGTCCACTTTGGTTTGGTGGAAAGATGTCAGACAAGCCATGGAAGGGGGAGGATGAGGGCTGTGGGGTCCGGGCGGGGGCACAGAGTGGAGGGCAACCCCTCCCATGACAAGCCCGGGGGGAGGTGATAGAATCACTTGGTGGGGAGCGCTGCTGCAGCCACGTGAGAAATTCCCCACAGAACTGCTGAACGACGGTATTTATCTGCCTCTGATGGTAGTTACAGTATAAAAATTCACAGGTTCATCCCATTTTATACGGCCTGCCATGCTGACGGGCATTCCTCCTCCTAGCCGCTCCTGAACACACCGCTGCCTCTGGCTGCTAGGTTCACCATTTTGTCAAGAAAACAAAACGCCTGTCTATAGCTCAGCGCCTGAACTCCACTCACAAACACCATCTCCATGAAAACCTAATAAAAAAGCAATAAAAGTGAAATACAGTTTATTAATATTCATACTGTCTCCCACTGCCGGCAGCCGCATGTGTGCGATCATTAAGGAGGAGGCTGCTTGCAGCCTGGCTTCCGGCAAACAGCGGTCCTCGGCATCAAAGTGACCATCACAGTGGGCAGCCCCAACACGGACGGAAGAGCCGAAATAGAACCTCACAGCCTCGGAGAGGTCCGGGGCTACTTCCGTCCCCCGCTAGCTGGGGGACCGTGGGGGCCTCTCCACGCCACCTCCTGGGGCCGCCTAACCATGCAAGGGGGCTGATAATGCCAACCCAATCACCTGACATCGGTGCCACAAGGGAGGACACATGTCTGTGTCCATGAAATGGAAACGGATATATCTGAGCCAGAGGACATTAAAAAGTTTTCCAAGAGGCCAGAGGAAAGCAAAGAACCAGAAGCCATTGGAGCTGTTTGACACAACCAGCACAAACTTCCAGGAAAAGAAAGAACATACTCTAGAGAAAAACTTAGGGAAGGGAGACTTACAAAGAGTCACAAAGCACACCCTGCAAAAGATGTTTCGGACAAATTGCCCAAAATTATGGGAGAGCATGACTGGGGAATAAAATGGCTACAGAAACAGAGTTTAATGAACTCTTAGACCCCCTTAATACAGCTTTGCTGTGATCACAGCGACTTCTCATTCTCCTTGAGCCAAAGAGCCTCCTGTGTTCATCCCGGCGCACCGCTCTGCGTCTAGTGGGCGTCTGAGAAGTGCTTCCTGGGTGACGGGGAAAGAGAAGGAACGATAAACCGAGATTTGGAGAAGAGCAGACATGTGGCTGGTTGCGACTTGGGAGAACTGGCCAGAAGGGGTTAGTATATCGCCGAGTAACAGATACCAAGGCAAGGAGAGGGGCCCTGGGAAGTCAGTGATAATGTCATGTTTGTCGAACTTTGCTTTTCTTGATAGCAGTGGGGAAAGAATTCAGTATGTAAATCCGCACGTGGGGATATGCCCGTTTCTTTCTCACCTAAGGGCCCGTGGGATCCAGGGTGGGGAGGGGGGGATGCGGGAGTCTTTACCGATTAGGGAGGACATCGGATGAAAGACCGAACAAAACCCAGGTCCTCTGCACTTCCCCCACTCGGCAGCGCAAAGAAAGTGTGTGACACCCGGGGGCCTCCGGAGGGGGTCCCGCACGAAGACTGAAGGGAGCCCCTGAGCTCCCTGGAGTCAACACTCCACAGATGACACGCGGTCACAGCCTTTGCCTCTTCGGACAGGCTCTGCTTCCTGGGGGCTGCGCCGTCCCGGCACGTGTGTGCTTCACTCGTCTTCCCGTTCCCGAGCCGGCCGGAGCGTCCCCAGGCAGGGACCACAAAGCTGAGGCACAGGACGGCTTAGCAACCTGCCCATGGACACGGAGTCGGGAAATGGCAGCGCTGGGGCTTCATTTCAGGCTGCCAACTCAAAAATCAGCTCTACTGTATACTTTAGGAATACTAAAATACCACCAACAAAGGTCTTTTTCTCCCAGGCCAGGCCTGACCCCTTTATAAGACAGAGGGAGAGAGTGAGAGAGAGAAAGACAGAGGGAGAGAGAAAAAGGGAGAGAGAGGAAGAAAGAGAGAGGGAAAGAGAAAGAGGGAGGGAGAGAGAGGGAAAGAGAAAGAGAGAGAGGGAGAGACACTCCCCACCCCCCCACCACGGAGACTCTGGGAGCTCCTGGCTCACTGTGCAGATGGCGCCTGGCCTTCAGGTAACATCCTGTTCATTAGGGCAACACCAACTCCACTGTCACACGCCAGGCACTGGTGGGGGGGGCCCAAAGACAGCTACGATAAGGCCGTTTCTTCCCAAGTCAATGAAAAAAAAGAAAACCCCCAATTTACTTCAGTGTTTCAACCTATCATCAGAAAAGTATAAATCATCCTCAAAATTCTGCTTTTGTAAGGATTTTTAAATCCACTCCTATAGCTACCACACAAATACAGCTCAGAACTACTCCTCTCCTAGCTGGCATTTTTAACAAGTCTAGGTCCCAGGTACAAACACACCCAAAAGGGCCTAAACCTCCGTCCACAGTACAAGCTCATCCCATCCCAAATTCTCAGCCTGCAAAAGTTCTTTCTTCTTTTTAAATATTTGATTTATTGATGTGAAAACCACAGGACATCAAATGAACCAAAGCACACCATTCAGTGGCATCTAGTAACCTCACAACATTATGCCACCATCACCTCTATCTAGTTCTGGAACATTCCCATGGCTCACCCCTTCCCCGCCAGCTGTGCCTCCCTCCCCTTACCTCCCCCAGCCCCTGGCAACCGGCAATCTGCATTCTGTCTGGATAAATTCGTCTATTCTGGACATGTCACAGACAAGAACTCCAACACCACACGTCACGTCCGGCTCCTTCAGCCCGTCTCAGACACTCCTCCACGAGCAGCAAGTGTCCGTACGGCTGAGCTTGGAACAACACGGGTTCGAACGGCATGGCTCCACTTACGTGGGATTTTTTCAATAAAGTACAGCACTGCAGATGTGTTTTCTCTTCCTTATGATTTGCTTAACAACATTTTCTTTGTTCTAGTTTACTTTATTATAAGTATACAGTACACAACACTGGTAACACACAAATTATGCAGTGGCTGTTTACGTAATTGGTCACTCAGGCTTTGGACAACAGCAGGCTTTTGTTGTTTAGAGGAAGAGGGAGAGAGAGAATCCCAAGCAGACTCCACGCCCAGTGTGGGCCCTGACCCGGGGTTGATCTCAAGACCCTGAGATCATGACCTGCACGAAAATCAAGAGTAGGATGTTCCACTGGCTGAGCCCCCAAGTGCCCCAACAGTAGGCTTTTAGTGGTTAAGTTTTCGGGGAGCTGAAAGTTAGATGGGGATTTTTGGCTGCAGGGGGTGGTCAGTGCCCCTAACCGCACACTGTTTGAAGTGTCAGTTGTGCTCTCCTCCTTTCTACAGCTGAATGATACTCTGTTGTAGAGAGGGACCACAATTTGTTCACACATTCTCCCACTGCTGGACATCTGGGCCGTTGCCACCTTTTGGCTATTGAATAATGCAGCTGTACCACTTACCTGTTTGAGTCCCTGCTTGCAATTCCAGTGCATACCTAGAAGTGGAACTGTGGGGATCGTACAGAAATTCTACTTTCTGAGGAATCTCCAAGTTGTTTTCCACATTAGCTGCACTATTTTGCATTCTCATCAGAAACGTATGAAGGTTCCAGAAAGAGCTCTTTTAAATACACCTAAATTATTAAAAAAAAATTCCTGAAATGATTTTCATTAATGCTGACCTTTGCAGCTCATGAAAGGCTTAGGGGATTTATAGAACAGCTTTCCTTTAACAGGCCTTGTGAAATCGCTAATCCTCAACTCCCCCAAACAAGTATGGAGAATATGTTAATCGCTAGAACGGGCACCCAGGACATTCACAGTCTAGCTGGTTGGCCAAGACTAACACACAGGACAAATTATGAAACAAATGAAGTCCAAAAGTTCCTTCACATGCAAGAAGCAAGGCATAAAGTACGTATTTTAAACGCAGTGAGAATTTACAACGGACAAGGGAGAGATGCGTGGAGAGCAGAGTGGCCCGGGAAAGACAAACAGAGAAATGAGACGTGAGGAGGTCCTTGAAGAACTGTTATAACAAATAAGAAAACCAGTAACTGCGCGGGGCGCTCAGCCCCACAGCCCACCTTGATCGGCTCCAACCGCCTGCCTCACCGACAGGGGCGCCCAGCTCGGGGAACACGGGGTAGCCGGATGGAGAGCGCCCTGTTCAGGAGACACAATGGGCTGGGACTCCTAGCCTCTCTCGCCAGCTCTGGCCGCTATCTCATTTCCCGAGGGCGGCAGGGGGGCACATCTCCTGCAGCAGAGCTCCCTTCCTACCTGCTAGGAAAGACAGTGCTGTCATGTTTTGTTAGAAATGTTCAATTTCTGTGGCAAAACCAACCCGGCAATTTGCATGCTGTGCAGGCAAAATTGGAAGTATTTAAGTGCGGTGAGTCTTGCTTGCTAGATGGGAAGACGGATAACATGAGTATGTGCAAAGTGCCTCCTGCCTCCTCTGTGGTACCCGGGAGAACGTGACCACACCTGAGCTGCATGTGCCCTCCTTCCACAGCAGGAAGGGAGAGTCAGTGCCGGGGAAGGTCTACCGCAGATCAGGTGCAGCCGGGGTGGGGCTGGGCCCGGGGCGGGCAGCACCTGACCCTCTGCATCACAGTGGGCCGCAGACATCCTCCTCATTCTTGGGCCCAAGCTCTTGGGGCCAAAGTGGACCCAGACCTGAGTGCACCGTGTGGTGACGGGGTACGGGATGGCCCCTGCCGTCTGGCCTCTGACCTGGACGTGTTCCCTTGACGGTGGGTGCAGACACTGCCGTCTGGGGCTGTCAAGGACACCATGTTTCACCACCACCAGGACAGGGAGGGAGCAACGAACAAAACCTAAACATCATGCGAGTCCACAGTGTCTGTGCAGAACCAAGCACTCCGCTTGGGAGCCCCAGCATGACAGGGAAAGGACTTGGGGCTCCTTGGCACTCTCCAGAGGACAAGGCGTCTGTCTGGACAAGGGTAGGAAGGGAAGGAGGACAGACAGGAGACGGCTCCCCTCAAACTATTCCTGAGCCTACCCCAGCCCCCCGGCCTGCCTAGAGCAGCTCGAGGCCATCCTACGCCATCCCTCGGGGTTCCAGGATGCAAGCCTGGAGGTCCTCAGCACCCCTGGCTTTCTGCAGCGGGGCAGGAATCGTCTGGACAGAGTAGGACATACAGGCTGCCCTCGTGGGCTGGTCACCGACACGTGGGCAGCCCCAGGAGAGGCATGAACCACACAGTGAGACGGCGATGCTCGTGCTGTCTGAGCTACCTTCAGAGTTATGATGGTCACACAAAGCCACGCTCCTGGGATGCTCAGAAAACATGAATGACCATATAACCAGAGGCCTGGGCAGACACAAACTATCACTTGCCCCTCACAGGGAGACTCTGGCTCACTCGGCACTTTGGCTAATTTCTCTGGTGCCTCCCATTCCTAAGGCTTTCACCCAAACGTGTGTGCCCATAAGAGATGTTCTTTCCAAGGAAATCACTGTCCCCTCCTCAAAGCCAAGGGCAGCATCCCCTTGGCGTCTGCGATGACTTCCTTGCTGAATGGAGCTTATAAAGCAAAGCAATGAGATGCAAATATGTGCCTTTCCATACAAACCATGACACAGAACATGAACAGGACAAGTTGGGAGAAAACTTTAAATGGCACATTTCTCAGAGAAAAATCTATCTTCAAGCTCACAGTTTTGGTCGGTGCCAGCAGAAACCATATTTGGATCTGCATGGCCTCCAACCGAGAGTCGCACATGAGTACGTTTCTTACAGGGGTGACCCTGACACAGGACAGGAAGGCAATCAACCAGTGACATTCAGAAAGCTGAAAGGGTCTCTCCCTTCCAAGTATGTGACATCTAGACCCATTCCCATCACTATGGGTATGTCCACCTGGCTTAGCTCGAGAGAACCCTGGGAACACAGGGAGAGGGGAGAGGAAAAAACGAAGAGAAAGAGGAAAGTGAGAATTAACGACCTAGCCAGGCAGCCCCGACACTTGAAGAGACTCTCACGGTCCCCAAGGCCTTTATGGAATTATCGCACGATCCAGACGCTAAGGAAATGGCTAAGACTCGTCCCATGTCACACGGTGGGTGGGATGCTGGGACCCAGGTGCCTGACCCCTGTCATCTCCCTAGGTTGAGCCAGTGTTGGTGAGTGGTTTCAGCTCACTGTGAAACCACCTGGAACGCCAGCCCTGCTTCCTTCAGAGGCTTGAAGAGCCAGGCCCTGGCCCCAGGAGGTGCAGCTTCCTTGAAGATCAAATGGACGGATGGCTAACTAGATGCATTACACTAAACCCAAATGTCTTGAGGAAAGAGCGATCACTTCTGGTCGTGGCAGATCTGGCCCTTGAGTTTCACAAGGAGAGCAGAGTGGGGTGGGGTTCGGGGTCCGGGTGGGACGGAGGGCAGGGGAGTTATCCTAAGTGAAGGTGGCAGTATGGGCTCCTGGCAGGTGCTGAGGCCACATGGGGTGAGGGGAGGGCTGGGGCCCTTAAAATAGGCATTTGAATTCCAGGTTAGGACCTGGGATATGGGAGCTAAAGCAGGCAACAGAGGAAGAGCACAGAATTAAGGAAGGAGATTTGGGGAGCATCTTCCGAGAAAGAAAAGGGAATGCTTAAGGGCACGCGAGGATAACCCACTGCTGCCGGAACTAATGCAGAGGGAGAAGCTGAGCAGCATGACGGGGACAAGGCAAACAGGTGTGGTGTGGCCGTGAGCTCCCGTCTGCAAACTGAAGGACCTCTCACTGCCAGGACAGCCAGAGCAGAAGGCACAGTGACACGACGTTCACATGCTGGTGACCCTCTTGCTTCTTCCAAAGGAGGAAGTGAAACGCTCCTGTCAGTGGGGAGGGAGAAGAAGGAACGTGGCTCTGTGCCCAGCATGTGGCCTTGGGCCCTGGCCCAGTTACTGGGGGGCATGACCCATGTCCTGCTGTCAGAACTGGCCTCGTCATGCCTGGGAGGGCTGCCGGGGACAAGGGGCCCCTCTCCAAGGTCCGTCACTCAGACGCAGAAGAGATAACCCACTGCATGTGGGCATGTGGGCACCCGCTCTCTGTGAGGGACAAAAGAACTTTCCTGCAAAACCTGCTACTTCTCTGTAAAATGCATGAAAATCTCCTCAGATGGGAGGCCTGCCATCGGGGAAAAGCTGGTTTGGGGAAAATGGCTTGTTTCCAACACGGGTGTGCTGGCCAGGGCCACAATGATGGGACAGCCAAGGGCAGAACCCTGCAGGCATAATAAAGCTGGGGGACCAAACTCCACAAAGATTTCTCTTCTTTTTGGATTTTGACACTTCAGAAGGATCAGAAGGAAGAGTGTGTCACTTCTCTGTTCCTGGCGGTCACTGTCCTTATGTGTTAGAGGACAGGTCGTGACCTACACACGAAGCAGCACGCAGAACGAAGAGACAGCATGAGAGAGGGGCTTCCGTCCCTGGCATCTGTTTACTCCCCAGAGTCATTTCCACGGGTCCCCCCATCCGGCCATTTCCAGAAATGACTGTTACCCTGCTCGCCATCCTGTCACAGGATGAACAAATTTATCTCTTTTGCCCCAACGTACCACAACACAACAAAAACAGGAAGAAAAACCAGGCAAGATAAGGCTTAAGGGTTTAATGTTATCAACAACTTCCTTAGAGGTCTTTAAGGGTAAACAGATTTAAAATTTTTATTTCAAATATTTTTATTTGGGGCGCCTGGGTGGCTCAGTGGGTTAAAGCCTCTGCCTTGAGCTCAGGTCATGATCCCGGGGTCCTGGGATCGAGCCCTGCATTGGGCTCTCTGCTCGGCAGGGAGCCTGCCTCCCCCTCTCTCTGTGCCTGCCTCTCTGCCTACTTGTGATTTCTGTCTGTCAAATAAATTTTTAAAAAAACTTAAAAAAATTTTTTTTTTAAATTTAATTTCTCGATGCGAGACCTCTGAGTTTTAGTCCACGTATGGGTTTGCGGCACGACGTCCGCATCTCCCTGACTGTCCCATCTCCCTGAGGCCTCCCTGCTGCTGTTCAGGGCGAATATTCCATGTTCACAAGTGAGAACAGCAGAGCTCAGGGCCAGGTCTATTTATATCCTGGGGGGTCACGCTTACTGCATTTTTATTTGCTAAGAGAAGTTCCAACTGACAAAAAGAAGAGCTAGAACTCCTTCACTGGAGGTCAGCGGACGACGACAAAGGGACAGCAACGTCCCTTGCGTTCTAGCCAAAAAACTTTGAATTTCCAGTCCACATTTACATAATAAGGTTGTGAGCGAGACAGTACACGTCCCCAGTCGTGTGAAACAGGTCCAAAAGGGGCTGAAATATGGGGGATCCCACGGGCAAGTCTACCTGCTGCCACTGAGCTGGCACACCCAACACACCCACACCAATGCACACTCACACCAACACTCACACAGCACACACTCATATATTCAACACACACTCACACATCTAACACATGTATACAATCCCACTCATAGCAACACACATCCACACCAACACACACACCAATACTCATGTACAATATACACACCAAACACATTCTACACACACAAACCCACATCAACACACTCATCCATCCAATATCCACACATGCCAATACCAACACATACTCCATGTCTAACACATGTACATACTTACACAGACCAACTCACCAACACCAACACCCATACTCACAAATACCAAACACACATTCAACAGACACACTCACACCAAAACTCACACATCCAACACACACACACCAGACACACATGCAACACGCAACCAACACACAGTCACATATCCAACACCCACACCAAAACATACTCACACGTCCAACACATGCACACACATAGCAGCACACACTCACACAACACACACACACATGCCTTTGGGGGTCTCTGAACAGTTTGGCTCCCTGACCTTCCTGATGCGGGGAGAGATGGGGAGCGGGTGTGGGAAGTCACGGCAAGGGTTGAATGCAATCTGGCCTCATGGGGCTTCCAGCGTGCGTTCCCCATTCTCCAGTGCAAGACCTCACAGCCGTCCTCAGGTTCACCCAAGCCGCAGGAGGGCAGCAGCCCGGGCCCTCAAGTCAGGAAGAGCACCCCCTGCCTTTCTCGCCACACCAACACAGTTCTGTCACCTCCCTCCCGACGCAGAGGGGGAGACGTGCCTCTCCTCAAATGCTGACCCCTTCACTGTGCGGCTGGACACCGTCCCTTCCTGACACCAGAGGAAACCCAGCAAACACACTCCCAGCACGCGGCCCTCGCACCGGCCGAAGGACGCGTCGTACTGGGCCTCCACGCCCACAGAGATGAAAAAGAAACCGTGCGTGATCCCCAGAAGCTGGCGAATGCCGGGGATGTCGACAGCTAAGGACATGCAGATCAAATTAAATAAATGCTAAGCCAGAGGCACGTAACTGTGAAAAAGCATGACGGTCAGGAGAGAGGCAGGTGCCCCGGGCCAGGCGAGGTTCCCGCGGGTTCGTGCCGCTCCCTCCCGGAGTCCTTCCAACAGCTTCCACAGCGGCTGTGATTTTCCCCTTGTAAGAGCAGAGGACAAGGAGCCTCAGAGAGGTGTGGGAATCTGCCTAAAGTCACACAGCTCTTCGGGGGCAGAGCTGGAACTCCGAGCCAGGTCTGCTGCCACATACAGGAACGACGAGAAGAAGAATGACAAGGGCGGCAGCTGTCGTGGGCAAAGTCTGAGTAGCTCACACTCGCCGGCAGCCTCGCACGTGCCGGGCACGCGGAGCAGCGGACCAGCCCCCTCTCTCCACGGGAAATCTTCGTTCCCTCAGCTCACAGGTCGGAAGAGCAGGTTAGGGGAGGCCTGGCTCACAGGCGTGGGAAGGCCCCCAGATGGAGCAGCGGGGAAGAGGTTAGAGGCCCGGAGGGACAGCGCCGTCTCACGCCCCCCGGGCTCTCCAGCGAGAAAGTGCTGCCCTCGGCCCCGGCTCCGCGTGGGGAGTCACTTGTAATTTTCTGCAGAGGTAAAATGGGACATGACAGATGTTGGCTGATTTCAGGGAACTAATCTGTTAAAAGCCGAGTCAGCTGTCTTCAGGTTTTAAACTGAAATCTCACAGGTGGAAAGGCGAGATGGGAATGAATGTTCCTGGTGAGATGTGGATGTTCCCAAAGGGCTGCTACTGGGGTCCCATCTGACCCAGGGCTCGGAGATGCCGGACGCCACGGGCCCAGGGTTTAGGTGACCAGTGAAAGGCCGCAAGAAAGTGGGCGCGTGAGGGCACCTGCCGTGTGGCAGCGCGAGCTGGGCCACTGAGGCCATTCATTCATTCCCTGGGTCAGTTGGCCATTCACTCATTCAACAGCGGAGCCGCAGGGAAAAGTGTCAGGTCCCCTGCTGAGCGCGCGCGCAGAGAACACAAGAGAACAGTAGTTCCCGGCACCCCCCTGCACTGTTTCTCCCACAAGCTCCTACTTCAGTCCCCCAGACCCCTGCCCCTGCCTGGATATTCTCTCCCAGACCCAGCCCGGCTCCCACCTCTACCCGGCACCCAACCAGCTACAAAAGGTGGAGGCAAGATTCATGAATTTTAGTTTGCGTTTTTTTGTAATTAATTTTAGATTTTAAGTAAGATCTTCAATTTCCAAACAACCCAAATGTTTAGAGTTCAACTCTGAATTCTTAGCCTGTATAGTCCTTAAATTTCTCTAAAAGGGCATTTCCCTTTTATTCTCTTTCCATTTAAAAACATGGCACATGTAAGTGGTGGGGAGGCCCTGGGTGTCTCTGGGCAGAGCGTCACAGCAGACACCTGGGGCTGTTCCCTCTGATTTCAGCCACCATCACCGAGGACCTCTCTATGCCCCATGTCACCTTGCTTTTCTGCTTCAGCCTCCTCTCGGTCTGTCCCAACCCCAGCCTTCTACCCTTCTGGGGCCCAATCCCAAAGACCTTCATTGGCTCCCTGGAGGTAGAACGGGGCAGCCCCTAATTTTGGTATCACTCCCCCCATTCCTTTGCTCCTGTCCCCTGAGATCTCCCAAAAGGACTCTCGGCACCCAAGCCCTGTCTCTAGCTCGGCTTGAGGGACACCCAACTTAAGACCTTCATTTCCACAATGCCACCATCTCCACCTCTGTCTGGGAAGGAGGGCCACAGCCCAATTCCCAAGACCAAGAGCCCTGACTCTCCACTGGAGTTTAAGCCAACGGGGCTGAGGGAGAAAGGAGACTCCGGGTTTGTCTTGCACATGCTCCCTTGTCAGTTTAACGAGAGATGTCTACATTGGACGGACAAGGACAGGGGAGCCTGGCACACCCAACCAACAGCTCCCCAAGGACAGCTCATTCCATTACAGACATAGAGGCAGAACTGCATAGCTGAAGGCACTCCTCCCACTCATTGCTTGAAACCTCAGCACAAAGCACAGTGTCTGGCACATCTTCGGAATTCAAAAAATTATTTGCTCAATGCATAAATCGGGATGATAGTTCCAAACCCAGCTGTGGCTGCAGGGAGAGCCCGGTCACCACCCGGCAGTCAGTGCTACGTCTACTGGAAATCACGCAGAGAGTGACACATACGGTCATCTCTGCTGCTCGTCTGCTCTCCTCCCCACCCCCCGACCAGCCCACCTCCTCCAACCCCCCGCTTCCCAGGTCACGACACACTCGCCCTCTCCTAGCTCACCAGCTATTTCTGGATCTTCTCTGTCACCACCACTGGGGCGTAAGGGGTCTGACCACAAGCCAGGCAGTGACTGGGCCCCACAGAGGGGCTGGGAGCTGCTCAGGTGACCGATCCACAGCTCAAAGCCAGGCTGTCGCCGGCGGTCGCACTTCTCCCATCTCGATGGGGCGTGTGGTCCACCCGCGGTGGGGTGGGCGCAGGTGACATATTCTGGAAGCCCTGCCATTTAGAGCAACAACAGTTCTCAAAGGATAAAATCATGATGATGATGAACAAAGAGGATGGGAGGAAACTTCTGGAGGTGATGGCGTGTTCATGGCATAGACTGGGGCGACAGCCTCATGGTGTATACTCGTGCTCAAACCCATCAGGTTGTACACATTACAAACGTACAGCTTCTGGATGCCATACCTCAAGGAAGTAGTTCCAACAGCACAATTAGCTGTCGGGCTTGTCTGAATGTAGGTCGCCTTGCCCGCAGCCAGAGGGCCTGCTCACTCATTAGATCTGTTCTGCAACCCAGGGATCTCCGGTTCTGAGAGGGACCCGTGTGGCTCTGCCGCAGGCGGCTCCCTGGATTACACTTTGGAAACAACTGGTTTAGCCCTTGAACCCCAACATGGTTCCAGTCCCACTGCCCAAAGCTTTGGGGACATGTGGTTGGTATCCCTGCTGCAAGGCAGAAAATGGGGCCGTTTCTGGGGCATTAGGGCAGCTTCTGCACTGGGTCCTCAACCCCACCTGCGTGTGGGTGGGGGGGGGGTGCACGTGCACGTAGGAAGGGAGGGGGCCCCTGGGCCGACAGACCAAGTACACACACAAGGCTTCCCACTCCAGCTTCCCACTAAAGAAAGTTTTAATTTCAAATTTTTCTCCGCACGGTTCAAGGTCCTAGAGCCGAGTAAAGGGAAACTGGAGAGAAACTAACAGGCGGGTAGGTAGCCTAGTGGTTATTCTCCTCGGAAAAGCCGCAGCCCTGAAAGCTTTCACGTATTCATAACCGTCGTCCTCGGTGGATGAGCTTGTCAGTGGCACGACTGTTTCACTTAATACCCTCAAGGGGCACGCTAGAGGCTTTTCCTGTGGTATCTGTCTGCTAGTAATAAATGTAAATTAATTTTAAAAGCTAACGCCTGCGATGCGACTCCTTTCAGGGCTCTTGTCAGTCAAACCTAACTTCTAGTCAGGTACGCTTTATACTTGATTATCTGCACAAGTTCTGCCATTTTTTAAACTACTTATGCTTATGGCTTTAGGAAGCTGTGCCCCTTTTCTTTTCTTTCCTCTTTTTTTTGCTGTGCCCCTTTTCTGAAGTGACGCATCGTACGACATTTTGGAATATGCTAGACCCCCTGTCCCCTACTGGTGGGGAGGAATCAGGGAGGGCTTCCAGTGTGGGTAAGGAGGCCAAGCTCAACCCACAGAAGAAAAAAACCACAGGCTACCCCATCAACTCCGAGGAACCATACGACCCAATGCAGGCCCTGGTCATAATGGGATCAGACGCAGGAGAGTGGAGGGCTCACACTGACGTTCTCCCATGACTCAGTGGAACACGGTTAGCTAGGGACACACAGTGCTGGGATCGGACGTCAGGTTCCAAAGAGACCAGAGCTTCAGAACTGTGCCTTAGAGAAAGCTCAATTAACAGAAAACTGTCGCCTCTAGGCCAGTGACACAGTCACGGTACCTGGAAAGTTATAAGCACCAAAAGTGTTCACGTTCCTGCTGCTGGGGTGAGCATTATAATCCAGGGCCACTTCCCTTTATTCCTGAACAATGACTATGGCCTCCTAGCCTCTAGGTTCCCCCCAACTTTTTTTTCTATTCCAATTGATTAACTTCCTTAAATTACTGTTGTTAAATTCAAGCCTCAACTCCTACGTTAATACTGTCCCCCACGAGACCTCACTCCCCTAACCCCTACTCCAACCCAAGTCTTCAACTCCTTCCAGACGTCACCATCTTCCCTGATTTGTGCCCATCCCAGTGGCTCCCAGGCTCCCTCACCCCCATCTCTCATTTCCTGTACGACCCACGTCAAGGTTCCTTCGATACAGCTCCTGGTCTAGAAATCCTCCCTATTAACCCGTTTGGCACAATCTTTCGCTGACTTTGAATTTCTTTCCCTAGTTTCCCTAATTTCTAATTTTCTAATTTCCCTAATTTCTTTTCCTATTTCATTTTTTTAATGAGAAAATCATGATTTGTTCCCTTCCAGGCTCAATGAACATCTACAGAGTCATCAAACATTGGCACTATCTAAACACCAGAATTCTACTCTAGGCGATTTGTTTCGGTCCTTCGATCACTTCAGAGAGACCATAAACTCAAGATGAGACCTCTTCCTTCACCTCCTTCCCTTTAGGAGATCCACTGCAGACACACAGCAAGACCCAGTGAACGCCTGATGAACTGAACTGAATTAGAACACATCTCCACCCGACCTCAAATAACCATGTAACCAACCGGAAGATAATCTCTGCAACCAGAAGAATCAGCCAAAAAAAGGGTTAGATTATTCTGAACCAGGAGATTACTGGACATTTTTATGTCCTAAATTTTTGTGCCCATTTTTTTGAGGTCTTAGTCAAGGTCTTTGTTCCAAATTAAGTCCAGAGTATTTTGAATAGCCCAGAGCAGAAACAACAACAAAAAAATCTACACATTTTAATCACTATCTTCTGCCTGAATGGCAGGTCTTTTATTTATTTTTCCAGAAAGTAGAGCTTAATATTTGGTCTTGTTCTTAGTTTCCTGGCCTCACCAATGGTGGAAATACCCCCACATCAATTTATTACTTGCTCGCTCTCCACCGAAACAAACAACAACAAAAAAAAAACCAAAAACAAAACCCCCCCCCAAAAACCCCATTAAAAACTGTCATCAGTGTAGAATCACAAAGGGAAACGGCAGGGACTTCCAAGGTGAGGTAACAGGAAGAAAGAGGATTACCTACGACCGACTCCATTTCTTGGCGTGTGAGCATGTGAAAGGGGACACCATTAAGGAAATCTCTTTCTCCCCAGCAGTGTTTCCCAGAGTGAGCCGAAAACCACCTACCCAAGCTCACATACAATTCCCTGCAGTAAACTGTGTGTGTGTGTGTGTGTGTGCGCGCGCGCGCACGCGTGCGCGCACATGCACAGGCTGGAGACGTTCTCGAGGGGCACTCCTCTGGAAACTTCTGATTTGTTGGGTCTGGGGCAGGACCTTGGTGGAAATGTGTTCTTAACAAGCTCTCCTGGTGGTTCTTATGCAGAATACAGTTTGAGAGACAGTGCAATGTAGCAGCTGCCTATGTAACAGACCTTCAAGTTGGAAGGTCAAGTAGGAAGGGGATACTCATGCATCCAAAGTAAAAACCTAAGAATGGAGCCTTTGTTTCCTGAAAAACACCCCGTCAGGCTTGCCTCTACAGTAATATGCCCCCAGCCTCGGCCAACCAAATCCTGGAGTTCCTCTCTGTGACACCATCGATTTTTCCATGTACCTCAGGCTGAGGATGGGAACGTCTCTCTATGTCATACCGTTTCCATGTCACTTTCAGGGAAGAGAGTAAGGGAAGATATTTAATACTGTCCCATTTAAAATAAGGAGGGACATGGGAGTGTCCTCCCCTTTGAAAGTGAGAGGTCCCAGGGGTAAGGCATCCAGCACAGACACAGGGGGACCCCAGGGGAACCAGGCCCTATGGAAGGACAGATCCACTGTGTGCTGACTTCCCCACCCCAGGCAGCTCAAACACAGACATGCTCTCTCAAGAGGTGGCTGAAAATGTCTTCCTTCTCAGATCAACAATGGACAACTGTAGAGATTTTTCCTGCTCCCAGCCCCCATGAGAGGCAAAGCGATTGGGAAAATCAACTTGGTAAACGTGGCCTGGAGTTGGCTGTCCCTCACAGAGAGCTAGAACTAACAGACGGAGCTGAAGACCGTCCGGAAGCACCTGCATTGCTCTCTGTGGCAGCAAACCACTCCGGGGGTCAGAAGAGGACTGGGGAGAGCATGGAACGAGGTGACCAACGTCAAGACGATGCAGCACCTGAGGCAGAACAGCTGGGCTGGCTCTCATGGGGGCTGTGCCCACGAAACCAGAGCCAGGCACAGAGGCCCATCATAGGGACCCAAGGATACGTGTCTTTTTGGCCAAGGGGACTGTGAGGAGGAAGAGGTTTGCCTGTCCAGAATGTTAGGCAACAGTCATCTAAGGGTTAAAGAAAGGGGTGCAGGGAGGGGGTGCAGGGGCCAGAGGTAGGAGACAGGGGGAGGGGAGCTGCGGAGAGCCCTGAGACTATGTGCAAACAAGCCTTCCACACCCACCAGACTCCCTGGTCCCAGGCACCAGAGGCAGAGACCAGCTGGTGGGAGGGGGGTGGGAATGTCGGGCGGGCACAAGGGGCACAAGGCGCACAGGCGGTGAGAAGCCGTGAGTACATAAAGAATCCCTAAAATCAACTTCCTTCATCCATCAAGTTTTACTCTCAATATGCATTGCCTTTCTGACATTTTTTTAAAAGTCTCTTGACAAGTCGCCATGCTCAATTTCTAGTAAAGGTGAATAAAACCGGTATCTGTTCGTTAAGCAGCAATTTAGGGTAACCGAGTATCAGAAGCCCGAGCACCAGCTGGTCCTTCCGTGACCTGTGAAGGTGACCCGTTATGACGCCACCCAGAGCTCCCTTTCAAAGAAGGGTACTTCCTAAAGAGAACTTGGGCTCGCTGTCCTCCTCACACATCCTCCTCCTTCAACCCTTCCCTCGGGGTTCCCGCAGGGCCTTCTCCTGCATGCTCCCGGCCCAGGTCCCCCTCCTCCTCGGCCACAGCACAGGCACCGGGCACTGGGCTTCCTTCTCCGTGTGGCTCCAGAGCAGAGGGGCCCACAGCAAACTGCACGTGCGTGAGCAGCAGAGCCTTCCCTCCTGGGGCTGGCAGGCAGGGAGGGGGGCGGGGAGCAGGGGGGGCATGGGGGGCATGGGGGGCGGGGGGGCAGGAGGGGCAGGGGAGGCAGGGAGGGAGGCAGGGGGGCAGAGGGCAGGGAAGTGGGGGGACAGGGAGGCAGGGGAGGCAGGGGGGCAGAAGCCAGCGGAGGCTGATCCTCAGTCGGGCAGAGGCCGCAGCGGGTGGACGAAGTGGGAAAGGAATGCTGGGGAAGGACATGGCTGGGGAGGGGCTGTGGCAGGGCAGGAGTGGAGTCTGGAAGAGCTACTGTGGTTCAGGAGTTGGGGGCTGGGGCAGCAGCAGGGACACAGCAGGGCCCCCTGTGAGGAACAGGAAGGGGCATGACCTGGGGCCCAGAGCTCTCAGGGCCTGGGCGTGAGGTTATCTACTGAGACCCGAAGGCTGAGGAGGGTAGACGGGGGCTGGTCAGCCTCAGGGATGTGAGCGGTCAGTTGTGCTCACACAGCTCTAGCACCTTCTGCAGCCTTTCTCTGTGGCCCGGAAGTAAGTGTGGAGAAAGCACAGCCCGATCGGAAGGTCAGGGACAAGGGCTCAGGCACAGGAGTCCCGGGGCCCTGTTTTCGTGACCTGCAGGACAGCCTCTTAAATGGGTCCTGTCTTCTCAGGAAGACAGGCCAACATCCGCGTTCACTGGACTGCTTGACGTCCCTGCAAACACAGCCCACCCGCTGTGTCCCCCAACACTCTCCTGCTTCCCACTTCTCCCCACTCCTCACGCACCGACCGTGAGCTGGTCGGTGAGGGAAGCTCTTGGGCTGCGTGACGCAGCCCCCTGTCCCAGCAGCCCCCAGGCTGGTGACCAGACTTCCCAGCTCACGGGTGAGGAAGAGAAGGCACAGAGATACAAGGCAACAAGCCCACGCCACACAGCTTAGCGAGTGGAGGTGTCCGGGTCAACCCGGGGTTTCTCAAAGCCACTGCCATATCCTGGCACCCGGCACTGCGCCCGGCATGTGCCAGGAGTGTGGTCAATCCTTGTTGAGCGAGGGAAGGAATACAAGCCTTGCACTCCCTACCCAGGCTGCCACAACCCTCCCTCCATCCTTCCCAGACCCGGAGCTCTCCACCGCAGGCCCGCGCTGACGGGCCCCCTCAGCCCTGGGGCCACACCGCTACCTCCCTCTTGCCCGGGGACACAGAAGTCATCTTCTCAGCATCGCTCAGGTCCTGCTACCCTCCATTCACCACTCTGCTACCTGTTCTGACGCCTCAGTGCTTGCTCCGTGTTTAAGGATACAGCTGCAACCCCTTAGTCAAGGATTTAAGACCCCAACCCCCCAACCCCCCAACCCATCCTTTCACTCATATCCGCTGTCACCTACAGGACCCCTGCTGTGGTTGTGGGCGGCTGTCCTCCTTGTCTCCGGTGCAAGTGTTGCGCGTTCCCGCAGCAGGGACTTCCAATGACGCACAGCCTTCCCGCCCCCCAGGCCCACGTCTGGCTCCCCGCATCTGCCAGGACCTGAGGGCCCTGCCATGCCCTTCACCCCAGCCTCCAGGAATCCCTTCGGAGCCTGAACACCTACGCCGAGCTGCTTACTTGGCTCCTCTCTCCTGTGGCTTCTAACCATCATTTTCACGTGCATGTCCTCACTTTCCGACCAAACGATGGTCACGTGAAGGCAACAGCTGGAGGCGTGTAATTTTATCCCCGACCCCGCCCCGGAGACCCCGCAGCAGACTCTGTGCACGCCAGGGGCACTCAGCATCTCCTGTGTCCGGACCAGCGGTCTTACCTGTAGTATCTGGACTGCAAGTAGGTGGAACACACGGCCTTGGACACGTGACTAGCTGACCCGAAGTCGATGACCTTTACTCTGTACGGTTGTCTAGAAGGATCTACCAGCATGATGTTCTCCGGTTTGAGGTCGGCATGGATGAGACCAAGGCTCTTCAGTTTCATCAGGGCTGTGGCTACCTGCTGGAGGACGGGGCGAATGTATTTGAGGGGCAAGGGGCTAAACTTGTTCTGCTTCAGAAAGTCATAGAGGTTCTGCTCCAACATCTCAAACACCAAGCACGTGTGGTTCTTGTGCTGGAAGCACTCGTAGGCGCGGACAAAGTTGTAGTCGTCGGCGCTCTCCGTGCTCAAGCGGGCCAGGATGCTCACCTCGATCTGACCCTGCCGCGCATACGACGGGTGGTTCTTCAGGATTTTGATGGCCACGATTTCATTGGTGCCCCGCTTCCAGCACTTGACCACCTGCCCGAACGTCCCTCGGCCCAGGAATTCCAGAACTTCGTAAGTGTTGGTCATGGAGCACAGCACCTCATGCTGGACCAGCTGGTAGTCCCCTTCGCTGTTGGAGCCACTGTTTTTGGACGTGGCAGTCGATGTGGTGGCAGTGGCTACAGTGGCCCCACTCGCATTGTTCTGAATCATGGGTGGATGTTCTTCGATGATCTGCACGCTGCTTGTGTTCTCAATCTCCTCGCTCTTACGCTTGAGTCCACATTTTTGGTAGGTATCAAGGAGGCTCACAGTGCTTCGACGCATTAGGTTATGTGGTCCGCCGAGGACTTGCCCAGTGACAGAAGTGCTACTTGCTGATGTTACAACTATGTGGCCGGTGCTTCCTGGGAAGATGATGGTCTGCTCGTAAGGTAGGCTTGGGTTTGGGATCGGCAAGGAGGTGCTGACGGTTGTGGCGGCTGGCTGAGAAGGTGGTATGTTCTTGCTCTGGCTATACACTTTGCTGTGGGAGCCGTACCCAGTCATGTCCCAGGTGGAACTCGGCTCTACTTTCAATTTCTTCACACTACAGAAGGCACTTGATTGAAGGGTGTGAGGGGAGAAGACTTGCACATGTGAGGCCATACCTACAAGAAAAAGGAAGGGGAAGGTAAGGATTTTAGTCACCCTTAAATGAGGGAATCCAACAGATCCAACAGGTCCGCCCAGTGGCTTGGGTCCTAGAGAGTATTTTCCTCCAACCTCAAAGCAAGGCGGGTAAAAGTGAGCCTATTCCCCCCGGAAGCACACTGTGGCCACTCAGTCTGTGAGGCCAAGGAGTCTGAGTGTTCTAACGGCCATCATTAGGAGGATGGAAGAACTGTAGAGTCAATCAGGAACACAACCAAGATTCAGATACAGAATGAGAATATCAAAGTCTGCTCATTACTTCTTTTTAAATAGATACTGTCTGTGACAGGAGTGCCTGGGTGGCTCAGTCAGATAAGCCGCTGCCTTCCGCTCAGGTCATGATCCCAGAGTCCTGGAATCAAGCCCCACATCCGGCTCCCTGCTCAGCAGGAAGCCTGCTTCTCCCTCTCCCTCTGCCTGCCGTTCTGCCTACTTGTGATCTCTCTCTGTCAAATAAATAAAATCTTTTGAAAATAAAAATAAATAAATACTGTCTGTGATAGAAACAGATTTTTCCTCAATTCTCACTGGGCTGCAATCCTACTAAAACTGAGGACCTTATCAGGTGGCCCAGTTAACTGTTACAGACTAAGTTGTCCCACATGGTCTACTGCTCCCTGTCACAGACCCCAGGTTAGCTAAGACATCTTCCCATATAGGTCCAATCGTGGAGTCACTCATGAACCACTAGCTTCTGGATGAACTGTAATTACCCTCTGGTATCTTAGTCATCTTAAATGAATTCTGTAAGGCTGAGGAGAAGAGCAGTCAGTCTGATATTTTCATTTAGATGGCCTAAATAAAACATTTTATCACCTATTTTACATGTTTTATATCATTAAAGCATTTATGTATTTGGGGGGAGGAGGAGGTAGCACCATTCATGGGCTCCACTCACTAACTTTCCTGCTCAGTTCATCTATCAATGTGTTTATCTAGAAAGCACTATTATTTCATCCCAACATCTCAGCCACAATTGAGATAACCGCAGAAATCTGTAAGACCATTAACTCTGGAATAGTACAATTTACAATTACGGTGATTCTAGACACAAACAAAAATTCACAAAAAACAATCAAGAAAAAATAAGACAACGAGAAAGGCAAGTTCTTAGAGGTGAAAATGAAAACAGACACTGCCCACAAGCTAACTGCAGCTGACAAACGTTTCTCCTGGAAGCACAAGGACAGCAGGGCTTCCTCAAGCACCTCTGCTGTTTAGCCGTCCTCGTGTTCGTGTCTCTGATCCCTTCTCGTTACCCAGAGTGTCATTTAACAAATATTTTCCTTCCCACCTGGTCCCCTGTCACCCTGGCCACCCTTTCTCTCCCAGCAGACACCTGCCCCTTGTCCAGGAGCCCACGGTCAGCAGCCTTGCTTTCCACCTTTATTCTCTTCATTTCAGAACATTCCAGAATCTACATGCACCCCCCCCCCCCAACATCCTTTCTTCCTCTCTCCGGTCTCAGAGGAAGCGGAGTCTCTCCTTTCCAACACAAAAATTTTGTCCAATTCTCATGATTCCTCCTCTCTGGTTCCTTCCCCTGTCCATTCCTTCTTCTCTTACAGCTTTCAGTTCCTGCCTGTTAATTAGTTCCAAGTCCTCACTAGGCACTTAATAAAGTTTTGCCCAGCGAATCAATGACTTAATCTTTTTCTTCTGCCTTCGTGTGTGTGTGAACACACTCCCAACTTAAAAGCCAAGAGGACTAAGAGCCATACCCTTCCCCGTTAATTTTTTCCCTCTTCTCACCTGTAATCAGTGGTTTATGCTCCCTTTTCTTCAAGGCTCATTCCTTAAGCCACGCTCCCCCAACCCCCACATCCCTACACTATAGTTCTGTGTTCTTAAAGGTAAACGACTTCCTAATTGCCTAACCCAAGGGCTTTTTTCAGCCCCTATTCCCCCCTGACCTCCCTGCAACATCTGATACACTGACCACAACTTCCTTCTTGATGATCTTATCTGTGCTTATGAGAATCTGTAATCTCCTCCTCCACTGTCTGATTGCATACTGTGTGCCTTGGTGGTTCCTTTACCTCTTTCTCCTTTAAAATGTTGGCATTTCCAACACTTTGACTCTGTTCTCTCTGGAAGACATTCATTCAAACAGTCTGACCTGTCATGTCTATGAAGGTGACTCCTGCCTTCACGACAGGCCAAGCTCTCCCTCCTACCTTCCATGAATATATTTCTGCCCCCTGCTACATGAAAGGCTATCTTCCAAAGCTGAACTCCCTTATCTTCTCGTAAAAATTTAACCACCTCACACCCCTTTCTAACATCCCCCTTTCTGTTCATAGAATATTCTTCTAGTCACTTGGTTCCAAAAATGTGGATTTACCTTTGATGAGTCTTCTTTTATCCACGGACAAGAAGGTGCTGAGTCTTAGTAATTTTTCCTTCTTTCAAAATGTCTTTTGTATCCATCTCTTTATTTCTGTTCCTGCTGCCACTTCCAAAGTTAAAACATTTATTGCTTTCTGGTAGGACTAGACCAAATAGACATCTGGTCTACCTGAGCAGTCTCTTTTCCTCTAATTTGTCCATATTGCACCGCCAGATTAATCTTCCCTAGAATATTTCTAAGCACGTTACTCCTCTGTCCAAAACCATTTTCTTTCTTTCTTTCTTTCTTTTTTTTTTTTTAAGATTTATTTATTTTAGAGAGACAGACAGAGACAGAGAGAAAGAGTGAGTGCGTGTGGTAAGGAGTAGAGAGAGCCTTAAGCAGACTCCGGAGTGTGGAACCGGACCTGGCGCTCAATCTCACAACCCTGAGATCACAACCTGAGCCAAAACCAAGAGCTGAACGCTCAATGAACTGTGCCATCCAGGCGCCGTGTCCAAAAACTTTGAATGACTCCTTGCTGTCTACAGCATAAAGTGGAGGACTCTTTCATTTAACACCATCAAATTTGATTTCAATTACCTTGCTGGCTTCATCTCCAACTAGTAACTTAGTAACTGTCCTCAACCTCCAACTTGAATTAAGCTGTTCTACTCAGTTTCTAGAATGTGTCTTGAACGCCCTACATCCACGCTCTTATACCATTCCCTCCTCTGGCAGGCTTTCACCGTTTCTCTCAATTTATTCAAAGACAAGACAATTCAGATCCCTCCTCTTCCCAGACCTCTCCAACCCACAGTGATCATATCTCTTTCCCTACGGCACTTACCATATGTACTACCCAATTGTCCACAAATTGCACTTGTGACTTGCAAAATCTCTTTTGTCTTGTTGAACTGAATTACTTATCTTTTGTGCTATTTTACTTTTTACACATTTAGGTCATGGTTTCCATAACCAGGCTATACTCTGGGTCTAAGAACTCCAGTTTATACCTCATCCTCGTGTTTTCCCCAGTATTAAACCAAGTTTATTACCCGTGGTAGGTACGCACTCAGTTGATGGAACAAAGCACTCTAACTGGCCGGGCCTCCCAGAAAGCTTAGTTTTCTGGCTTTAGAGCAATGACCAGTCACAGGCACCTATGGTATCAGGCCTCCCTCTGGAGAGTAAAAAAAAACCTGCCACTATTTTCCCACCCAAACCAAGACTTAAAAAACAAACAAACAAACAAAAAAACCCAGGGCAGGGGCTAGGCAGCTCCTGTCCTGGTGTCAGTGCTCACTTTGTCTATACTTCAGCCTGGACGTGCTCTGACTTCCCACAAGCAGCCTCAGCCTGACACCTGACATACGCTCTGAACCCCACCTCCATCCCGCAGATCTGACAGAGGCTTCCCTTCTCGTTTGGATCCTGAATTCCAGTACCTACTGATGCAAAACGATACCTCCGTAGACATCCTCCTGCCCGACGAGACCATTCTGGCTGGCTTATTCAGAACCTTCTCTACCTGTTTTTCCTATTGCTCTTTTTGTTCAAGTCAACCTCCCCCTAATTCTGCTATAACATTGAAAATGTTTTTCCCTATAGTTATCAGTATTAAATATTCATACTGTTTTAGATGTTGTGTGCAATACAGGAATAACCAATCCCTTGACTTTTAGTAAATTAGCCACTGGAGACAAAACAAGCATTTCCATTGTCCTTTGCTACCTGGTTTGCCCCTCATTCCTCAACCCTCAAGTACTTGGGGGAGGGAAGGACTGGGGGGCAGTAGAGGAAATACGCTGATGTTACATTAAGGAGAAGTGGCTCTTTTTTCTATTTTTTCCCTGTTTCAAAAACATTTTGGTAGAAAGGCCGGGGTGCAGAAGTGGAATTTTACAGATGGAAAGAGGATGGCTTATGACTTATGTGTTATTGGGATGACAGCCAAGGGTCATAAAATTGTGGAAATCATCACTGGCTACCTCTGGTGATGGATGCCTGGGATCAGAGAGGAGATGTGCATGGCTAGAAATGCCCCTCACCATGCCGGCTGCCTCAGATTCAAACACCGTTCTTCAGAGTTATCACAGTTCACCAGATCTTAAAATCTTGAGCACCTAGCACATACTAGGATCCGAGCTGGATGTTTTATGGACAGGGGGAGCACACACCAGACTCTGTCTGGGACAGTCCAGAGTTACCCTTTCCAATTTATTTTCACAAGGGTCCCACTTTGAAAGCTAGGATGTCAAGTGATGGGTTTAGGCTCCTAGGATAAGTGGAAAAATCAGACCCTGATTCTAGAAGTTCAAATCAAGATAATTCTATGTGCCTTTTTGTTTCTGTCTTAAGGATTTAATGAGAAATTCAGTTTTCTAAAGTTAAGAGTAATTTTTTTCCACCTAAAAATAAGAATAGCCAAAAATCTTCATGATTTTCCTGAAGTCTTAACTCATAAGATTTTTTTTTTTAATGTCATTTATTAAAGGACTGGCCCATTTAGTCCTGTCTTCCCCCCACTTATTTGCTTAGTTTCTTCATAATTCTGTATTTCACAACTAGATGAACTGAAAAGTTGCTTCACATCTGAGTACATTTCCTTTCCATTTCACCACCCCAAAATTATCTACTGGAAGATCATACTCTGGTGAAACCACGGAGATGAGTGAGGGTTCAACTATGATTTAAAAAGAAATTACACTGAACTCAACTTCACTGAATTGTACCAAAAGCTTGAGAGAAGGAATTACAAGCAAAATAATGGCACCATTTCCAGCAGTGGATAAAGTTTAATTGTGGTTTGGCAGATGTGAAATAGGTTACCATGCAGAATCCAGTTACATTATTAAAAAGAACACAATTGTGAGGACCTTAGTGTAAGAGGTACAAATTTCCCCACTTCCCCAAATCCTCTGACACACGCTTTTGCTGAATAATGAGTATTTGATAGAAACAATCAGGAACTTGAAGGATTAAGTCCCATATCCAACGGGATGCCATATTTGTCTTAGAGATCACATTACCTAATACGATATTATAAAGTTGTAGAATACGTCAAAAGGAATGTCAAAAATATTTGAATGTTAGAAATATGCACCTGAATGGACATTTTTAGGCAACTAGAAAAGAGTTAACTTGAAAAGCTCTTGATTACCCTGTATAACATGGTAATTTGATGCCTCAGGGTTTGAAAAGTACTAGGAAAAAAATGTCTTCATGGACATGCAAAACTATATTCATAAAATTTTAATGACAGTCATCCTGCTTATCAAGTTCATATTTTACAAGTAGTGCAAAGATAATTTCAGATTAGCCAATTTTAAATGATACATTTCCAAAATATTGTATACTAAATGTCTCTGGGGCACTTATATTGTTTTCAATCAAAGTCTGTTTATCCACTAGTTATGTAATGTTAAATATATAGTGTATTCCATCAGAGCACAGTTTAGGATCAACCAAAGCTCAACAGATTTCCTTCGTCAATAACAATACTACTGATTCCACTAAGGGTCCTCTCTATAAAAAAGACTGGGGTTGGGCACAAAAGGGAACACAAAGACATCTAACAGATTGGCACCGCCCTAAAAGGAGATTAAAACCCCCTGGGCGATGCCAAGTTCATTGCAAATTAAAAAGAACTGGCAATTCTAAGCAACTTGCCAAAGTAAGTATGACAGGAGCTTAGAGGAGTTAAGACTTGAGCTGAGGTTAGAAAAATGGCGTTATCTTTTGAAAGGCAGAAGGACACTGTCCCGGATCCTGCTAACGGATGTGAGCAAATTGTGGGGAACAGCTAGCTCTATGGCCTATGCCCTCAGGAAGTTTAGGCTTTGCTTAGAGACAACATAGGAGTACTTACATGCTAGCAACACAACAGCAAATGCAAAGCCAAGAAACAACCGTGTGCACCAACAGCCTACTTAACCGGAATTGTCATCTTCTGATAATGTCAATCTTCTAGAAGTTAAGTTAGGAATACTCAATAAAGCCGGCATGAGGCCCCGCCACTACTGCCACTCGCTTCAAACCTTCAGCCTTCACCCGGTTTTAACTGATTGTCCTCTAACACCAAGTACACTGTAGAGAGACTGTCATTGACTCTGTTCTCTGGGTCAGATTCCAAGGGCTTACACCCTGCAACTGCAGGGTGAAGTGCATTCTCCCTGTTTTACAGCTGAGTAAATGGAGTTTTGGGAGATGACCTCGTTGGCCCAAGGTCACTTTGCTACTAGGAGCAGGGCTGGGACTTGAACTGAGGTCTGACTGACTCTCAGGTCCATGCTATTAAGCACTCCGCTTCACGTTGTTGGTTCTCGGACTAGAAGCACCAAACCAGGAGACATGTACAACCGGCAAGGAGAAACAGAAGCTGACTCATGAGAGGCGACAGAAGTAAAGGACAGAGCACAGCCAACGGCAAACCACCTGCTAAGACGATGGGCGCTCGAGACGGTGATCGTGGGTCATCTACTGTTTCTGTATCATCTGTTTCCAATGACGTCTGAGAAATACGACCATTCGAAATTGTCCAAATAAATTAAATTTGCCTCAGTAAAGAGATAAACTTCACCTATCTGATGCACAGAGGCACAGTGGACAGAGCGCTGGTCTGGAGTAAGACAATCTGGGCTTTCACAGCAGTGCGGGGTACGGGGTGGGTATGCAGTGAGGATCCGGACTAAGGAACTACCTAAGAAAACAGAAAGAAGGAGCAGAAACATATGACTGTGTGGAGAAGAAAAGGGAAGACGGCACTAACAGGTGAGCTGTAAGGGCAGAGGTGAGCAGAATCAAGTATGTCTGGGAGACTCGGAGGGCTGGGGTTCCATGATGGTGACAGGAAAGATGGGACGTGGAGCCAAAGCTGGCTATCTCGGGGGTAGGGGAAGGGATAACAGAGCTGGCTGTCCATAAGTTGAAGTACGAGCCCTGACAAGGTATCCAAGCTGAAATACTCAATGTTGGGACTATTCATGCTGAAACTCTGAGGCAAGGAATTGCTTCATTTGCCAAAGTTAAGATGTCAGGGGCCCCTGGTCATGGATAACCAGCATCTAGCTCCCATTTGCCAGGATGAATCTTGACTGAGGACAAACCATTTTGAAAAGAGAATGGGTTTCAATAGGGTGCGTTAACCTAGCACAGGATTCATCAGAGGGGGAAGAGGGAAGAGTGATCCTGAATCAGCTCATGCAGACGCCAAAGACAAAGGGACATCGCCAAAAATATTGCTAAACAAAGATCAGCAGGATGAAGTGACAAATATACCAAAAGGAGAAAAGACTGAAATCAAAAGTTCACATCCCAAAGAGACTAAGAAAGGAATGGTGCTGCCAATTTTGAGAGGACAGTCCAGCTGGAAGAGCTCTATTTTGGATAGATTTCATTGTAGGCATTTATAAGAACATAGAGGAAATGTTCTCTATGTACCGAAAAACAAAACAAAACAACTCACACAAAAAACCCAGGACAGGAGAATGGACGAGAGGTCGTGGCTAAAGATGTTGACCTAAGGACTGTCAACAACACCTAGATGGAAAACGAAGCCATGTGGGTATAACTCTTTCCCAGGAGAAATGGTGTGGAAAGAAGAGCAGATGGCAAATAAAGAAATCCTTGGGGGCACAGACGTGGTCAAATAGCATGAGGAGGAAAGTATGAGTCACAGGGAAAAGTCAAGGATAAAATGATGATAAACACAATTAAGGGATTGATCCCGGAGAATGAAAACAGAGAAAGAGCTATTGGGCCTGGCCAGAAATAAGCCAACAGACCTTTTTTTCCACAGGGTCAAGAGGAGAGAAAGAAGGGGTGCTCTCCTGGGAAGAGAACCAAATGTACCATGTTATCTCCTGGCTTTTCCAAGAAATGTGATTCTCTTGAGGACTTTCAAAATCTACCTACCTACTGGCTCATTATGTGTCAAAATCAGCTCCTCTCGTGTTCAGACTGACTTCTCTTGCTGAAAAGTTGCCAACCTTGCCTGTAATAGCTTTGAGCCTCTCTCAAATTCACCTTTTCCATGACTCTGCCACATTGCCTTAACTAAGCCATAAACCACTATGGATAAACCAGCCTTTCACTGCAGTGGTTAAGTACATGGGATCCACAAAGGGACTGTATGGAGGTCGTGCTACCAATCTGCCAATCAGAAAGTCACCAAACTGAAAGTCACCAATCCAGTATAAGACATACATGCTTCAAAATTTTTTTTATTTAAATTCAATTTAGTTAATATATACTGATCATTAGTTCAATGATTTCATCAGTTGCATATAACACCCAGGGCTCATCACATCACATGCCCTCCTTAATGCCCATCACCCAGTTACCCCATTCTCCCCACCTACCTCCACGCCAACAACCCTCAGTTTCTTCACTGTAATTAAGAGTTTCTTATGGTTTGCTTCCCTCTGCTTTTATCTTATCTTTCCTTCCCCGTTGAAGTTTATCTGTTTTGTTTCTTAAATTCCACATATGAGTGAAATCATGTTATTTGTCTTTCTCTGACGACTTATTTCGCTTAGCACAATACCCTCTAGTTCCATCCATATCACTGAAGATGGCAAGATGTCATTCTTTTTGATGGCTGAGTAATATT
The DNA here is from genome assembly GCF_963455335.1 of Martes martes. Taxonomy (NCBI): domain Eukaryota; kingdom Metazoa; phylum Chordata; class Mammalia; order Carnivora; family Mustelidae; genus Martes; species Martes martes. The sequence continues at coordinate 93,943,132 of NC_137899.1, forward strand.
CCATTGCGTATATGTATATATGTATACATGTATATATATACCACATCTTCTTCATCCACTCATTTGTTGATGGACATCTGGGCTCTTTCCATGGTCTGGCTATTGCAGAAATTGCTGCTATAAACAGATGCCCCTTCAAATCACTATCTTTGTATCCTTCTGATAAATAACCTAGTAGTGCAACTGAAGGGAAAACACACGTGCTTTTCAGTTTCTTTCTCCAGGAAACTGATGGCATCAATGAAAGGAAAAACAAAGTAACTCACAAACTCCTTTTTAAAAACCATAGGTACATTAACTCTGAATTGTTTTTAAAAACCTAAACTTCTATACCTAAGAGTATCAGTTTCCTAGGGCTGCTAGAACACGGGACCACGGACTGGGTAGCTTAAGCAACAAAAATTCCAGACCAAGGCTGCAAGTCAAGATCAAAGTGTTGGCAGGTTTGGTTGCTTCTGAGGACTTGTTCCCAGGATCTGTTCCAAGGCTCTCCGTGGTCTGTAGGAGGCTGTCTTTTCCCTTGTGTCTTCACTCCCTCTTCTCTCTATGCAAATTTCTGTGTCCAAATTTCCTGCTTTTTATAAGGACACCAATCATGTTGGATTAGAACCCACCCCAACAACCTTACTCTAACTTGATTACCTCTGTAAAGATTCCATCTCCAAATGAGGTCCTATTCTGCAGTAATGGGGGTTAGGAATAAAGCGAATTTGGGGCAGGGCGAGGAAGAGTTAATCAAAAGCATTTTACTAGAGTATAATTTTCTCAGGATATAGAGTCAGGATATTCCAAAAGAACTCTCTTTGTTCTTCCCTCCTTGGAGAAAAGACATTTCATTTTGTGATTTCCCTCTATTTTGCCTCAAAGGACCTACAAGGGTATTTCAATTAGTCAAACATTACATACGGAAACAAGCAAAAGCAAAGTGGTTATTTTAAATTAAATTCTGCCTCGGTGTAAGTTGCAGTGCTTCTGGAAAAGGACATATAGGGAGGTACCTGTAATGTATATTGAGGAATAACTGTAGTCAGTTTTGGTGTAAAGGAGAATTGGCAGCGACCCATTAACACCACCAAAGTGGGCAAGAGCCAGCTAAGTTTATAGTGCTCACTCTGGGTGGGTCAAACATTTCTGAAGTAGGACCTGAGTAAGCTCAAGACAGAAATCATCTGTGGGCTGGGCATGGGATGGAAGGTTCCTTCTCCACTTCCTCCTTGGGACAGTCTTGTCTCACATGCACTAATTCTTTTCTGCAATCCATACTGTCCTTTTATTTTAATTTTTTTCTTTATAGATTTTATTTAATTATTTGAGTGAGAGAGAGACAGAGAGAGTGCATGCAGAGGAAGAAGAACAAGCAGGCTCCTCACCGAGCGCAGAGCCCAACAAGGGGCTCTATTCCACAGCCCGGAGGTCATGACCTGAGCCGAAATCAAGAGTCGGACGCTTAACTGAGTGAGCCACCCGGGCGCCCCGACACTGTCCTTTTAGTGCAGACCCTGCAGAGGCTGTTACATTTCTCAACTTTGCATTTTTCCTTCCAACTGAGGATCTCAAGAAAATAACCCTTCTAAACAAACTTGGTAGGATTAAAAGGGTAAATATCCATAAAATATACAAACACAATCAGCTAGACTCCTGGTTTCAACACAGATGAAAGCTGTTCAAATACACATTTTTCAAAGATCTACAAGGATACTCCTTTTGTTCTTGAAATGTTCTAAATAAGGCAGTTAACCTTGCAAAGGTATTAATTTGCAGGTGTTTGTGTCACAGATCTTTGCAAAAGCCTTGTCCCTGAATCTTTCAGCCACTCCCTCTCACTGGCATCCCCCTCCCTTCACTACTGTTCCAAAATCATGACTGACCGCCTCAAGAAACGAGTCAGCCAGAGCTAGAACGGGCACTGGGGAGGCTGGGTATATGTCTGGCAATGCTACGTGAGCCTCCCATTCAATTTTTCTTTTTTAAAGATTTATTTGAGAGAGAGACAGGGAGAGAGAGCATGAACAGGGGGGTAGGGGCAGAGGGAGAGGGAGAGAGACAAGCAGACTCCCCTCTCAGTGTGGAGCGTGACGTGGGGCTCGATCCCAGGACCCTGAGATCATGACCTGAGCTGAAGTCAGACGCTTAACTGAGTCACCCAGGCATCCCATCAACTTCTCTATCTTTCAGAAATGTCTTATAAAGTCTAATTCAAGACCAAAAATCTGGCAGGCTTTCTACTCTTTTATGCAAAATAGAATAAGTTATTCTTAAATGTTTGGTATCATGCTGCAAAGTAAAATCAAGTGTTTTACTTACTTAACCCTTACTCATTCCATGCCCAGCCCACAGTGGAGTTGTCTTTTTGAGCTTATGTAGGTTCACCTTCAGAACTGCTTGGCAGGCTGAGACATCAGAACCGGAAACCTACTTCACTCTTCTCCGTTTGGTATTCTAATACTGTGCCACTGCCCATTCTCTTCTATACCAAGAAAGTAAGTAAGTTCCATTCCTCAATATAATTCTATTACCATGTGTCCCCTCAATAGATATGCTGGAGTCCTAACCCCTGACACCTGCACATGTGTCCTCCTTTAGAAACAGGGTCTTTGCGGATGTAATTGAGGTAAGATGAGGCCATTAAGATGACTCCTAATCCAGCATGACTGGTGTCCTTACAAGAAGAGGAGGAAAGACACAGACACACAGAGAATTCCACATGGCGACAGAGGCGGAGGTCAGTGAGGAGCAGCCGTGAGCTGAGGCCTGCCGAGGGCCTCCGGGAGCCATCGGAGGCTAGGAAGAGGCAAGGAAGGCCCCGTCCAGGGTCTCAGTGGGAGCCTGGCCCTGCTGACAACTTGATTCCAGACCTCTGGCCTCCAGAACTACAAGAGAATAAAACTGGTCTTGTTTTAAGCCAGTTCGGGGTACTTTACGATGACAGTGGTGCTAGGAACCTCTGTCATACAATTCGGGATGTAGTTCAACGAAAAAATGTGTGTGTGTCTGCAACTTGTGACACAGTATCCGTAACAACTGCAGGGTCACGCTGGAGGAGTCCCTCAGGGTCCGCCTGGGCCTCCTCCTGCTTGAAAAGCCCTAGAAGCCTCTTGAGTTTTACCCCCTTGTGTTGGTTACCGTTCCCGCCAGGGTACAAAACACCTCCTCTTCGTATGCAAATGCATTTGCTCATCGGGACCCACATTCTGACTTCAAAACTACAGAACTTGGCACCGAAAGCCTGCGAAAGTTCGCTGTGTGCTCAGCGGCCGCGCACCAGCGGCGGAGGGGCCGGGCCGGCGGTTCCCCAGACCTGCCCTGTTCCAGCCTCAACTGTGTGCCGCGCTACAAAGCAGGCAGGACAGGGGCCCACCATGGGCGAGCAGCTCCCCGGCAACACCTGTCTGCTGCCTCCCGGCCTCATGTTTCTGTATGTCTTTGGGCCTCTCTCTCCTAGGCTGTTATCTCCCCTCGAAGAGAACTTGGTGGAAGAAGTCACGCAGACGGGGACGCCTCCGAGGCCAAGCGCACGCAGGCCTCTCCCTTGGGTCCTGTGCAAACCGGGGATCCAGCCCGCCCTCTTCTGAGGACACGGAAACCACTGCCCCTTGCCCTGCCGCACACGGCTGCCCCCAACAGAAACTACACCGTGGCTCTCCGTTCCCCGGTGAGGCTCTTCATTCCCCTCCGGCGCTGTAACTGATGTCTGACAAAACCCAATTGGAGATCGTTCTGGGGAAGGGAGAGGAAGTGCCACTCCCAGGGCTGGAAAGAGGAGGGGAGGTGGGGAGGCACCAAGGAAGAAAAGTCCGAGAGATGGGTGGAAAGCAGGCGGGGTCGCTGGGAGGAAGGGAGCGGGAGGGGAAAGGGAGAAATGAGAGACGGTAGGACAGTGAGAACATGCTGGGCAAGCGCGAGCGTACCCGGAGCTCGCAGGGAGTCACAGAGTAGCACGACCGTGTGCTCTGTACACGAGAAACACCACAGCGATGCGATGAGGTCTTCTTCAGGCCACCCCAGCAGGTGTTCGTGCGGGGACGTGTGGGGGTCAAGCTGGTGGAGGGCTCCCTTGGCAGGGCAGCCAGGGGCCGGGTCTATGCTGCGCAGATTAAAGCAGGCTCCTTGGTCTGCTGCAAGGATGTTTCTATGCTCTGAGTCACGGTCACCCAACCGGTTCTGGTGTAGTCACCGGCCAACGACCGCAGCGCTGGGCCACCCGCACGCCGCACTGAGCGGAGGCGCCCGCTCTGACCGCGTGGGCTCTTGCCCCGGGGAGCCCTCAGCGTGGCCAACAGTCAGGAGAGCCTGTCTGTGTCCTGCCTTCTAATGCAGGGATGCACATGCTGGCAGGGGGTTACTACCGGTCTGTGCTCCAGGAGCTCATTCCGGATGGTCGCTGGGTTCCCAGCAGCCGGGACTCTGCCCCTTGCTGGCTGTGCAGCCTCAGCATGCTACACAGCCTCTTTATGCCTCGGTGTTCTCATCTGTGAAATGGAGGCAATAACAGTTTCTCGGGAGGTCCTGGAGAGGATTAGGGGAGTGAGTATACTCAAAGTGCTCGGAACAGTGCCTGGTGGGAAGCAAGCCCTGACGAAGTGTTCCGTGGAAGGGGAGGACAGCGAGTCAGCTGGTTCTCCAAGGCCTAACATACAACGCGCCTCTGAAAACTGGTGCTCCCAGTACTCAGCACGGTGCCCGCCACGTACAACAGGTCCAGCTATTTTCCAACAGACAAAGGAAAATAGAAGAACAGTGAAGTGAGACTCATCTGGTACTCATCTCAAATGCGATTCCAGGAGAAAAGGCAGGTTTGATCAAGAAGAAAGCAACTTCCAATGACTCCCATAGAGGATGCCTGGGAAACTTCGGGAGCTTGAGAAGATACAGACACAGAGCCTGTATTTTACCCACTTTAACTAAAAATGTTTTTTATAGAAGTTCTACCCCGGGGCACCTCAGTGGCTCAGCTGGTTAAGCATCTGCCTTTGGCTCAGGTCATGATCTCAGGGTCCTGGGATTGAGCCCCATGTCGGGCTCCCTGCTCAGCAGGGAGCCTGCTTCTCCCTCTCCCACTGCCCCTCCCCCTGCTCATGCTCACTCGCTCTCTCTCTCAAATAAATAAATAAAATCTAAAAAAAAAAAAAGTTCTAACCCTGGTCATAACCAGGATGCAGTTCCTTTTCTTTTTTTAATTTACTGAGGTACAACTGACAGGCAATACTCATGTCTTGTGCAGAACACGGCAACTCAACATTTGCATATATTGTGAAATGATCCCCAGCGAGTCTAGTTACCGTCTGTCACCTTAGCGTTAATACAGTATTACTGACCATCTTCCCTAAGCCATACATTATACGCCCATGGCTCATTTTATAACTAGAATTTTGTAGCTCTTAATCCCCCTCACCAATCTCCCCACCTCCCTCCCCTCTGGCAAAAGCCAATCTGTTCTCTGTATCTGTGAGTCTCGGTTTTGTTTTGGTTGGTTGGTTTTTGTATTTTAGTTTCCAAATATAAGTGAACTCATGGGGTATTTGTCTTTCTCTGTTTGACTTATTTCACTTAGTATAACGCCCTCAAGGTCCATTCATGTTGTAACAAGTGACAAGATTCATTCTTTTTTTATGGCTGAGTAGTAGTCCAGTGTCTGTGTGTGTGTGTGTGTGTGTGTGTGTGTGTGTGTGTGTGTGAGATATCTTCTTTATCCATTCACCATCTGATGGACACTTGGGTTGTTTCTGTATCTTGGCTCTTGTAAATAATGCTGCAACGGACACAGGGGTGCATATATCTTTCATTTTCTTTGGAGAGACTACCCAGTAGTGGGACTGTTGGGTCATATGGTGGCTGTATTTTTAATTTTTTGAGGACCCTTCATAATGCTTCCATTGTGGCTGCACCTAAATTCACACTCTCCCCAGGAGTGCATGAGGGCTCCCATCTCGCCACATCCTCTGCCAGAACCCGCTGTCTTCTCGAAGCCAGCGATTCAGATGGGTGCGAGGTGGTGGGACCCAGTTTCTAGGTACAACATAGTGACCGCAGGTTTGTATCTATTACATAAACTATCCTCTTTTTTGATTGAGCACTTGGGTTAAAAAACCGAACACTTCTAATACAGGGGATATTTACTTTTAATAAATTATAGACGTGCTATTTTACTACTAAAAGCACAAAAATAGAAAATTTTAAAGGATGAAGTAAAAATGTATGTTTTTCCAACATTTTCTTCTGTTTGCCCATAAGTGTCCTGAGCCCTTCACTTTGAAAGCCCCTGTCATGACTCAGGTACCCCAAGCCACAGAACTTAAGAGCTAGCCTTGGCCTCATGGTTAACTTTGGCCAGGGAAAAGTGCATGTCAAGTGTCGTTTCTGGGCAGAAGTTCTGCAGAGCCTGCGTGTGATCTGACCGCGATGACCCAGGCAGAGGCTCCATAGCCTGAGGACGGAGAAATGGGCGAGGATGAGGAGCAGGGACCCCAGCCAAGCCCCCATGAGGGGCACCAGCAGCACGGTAGTGAAACACACCTCGTGTTGGGAGTCCCTGAGAAGTGGGGCTGTTTGTGGCCACAGCGTAACGCAGCCCATCCCACCGTAATCCTCCTTAAGGCTGCTGTCCCAAGCGAGTCTGAATCAGTGAGGTCGAGTGTAAATATATTTTGATGCTTATCATGCTCACCCATCAAAAGCAGAGCACGTGTTTTTCGAGATGGCTTTAAAAGTCCTAAGTGGTTCAATCCCTACTTTCCACATTCAGGCATCACTTCTGTGCCCTGCGGAAAAGCCTCGTGGAACAGCTACGATCCTCAAAGCTGTTAGTGATTTCGGGTGCGCACCCACTAACCCACACCCAGTAATTTTCCCAAACCAGGGGAAGCTACAGGACTCTCCGCCCCACAGGCCTTATTTGGTCTGGAAACTTGGAGACAAATGACATCCTAGTGCCCGAAACGGGCAGCTGCTCTTCACACCGGCTCCCGTGGCCGGCTCCCGTGGAGCTCCCACGGCCACACTCAGGCTTATGCACCCTACCAGGAGCATCAGCTTATGCCCTCTGCGGCCTTTCTCCTGGGAAAAGCACTTTTTACGCCCTGCCCCTCATTGCATGATGCAATGCTTATGTTGTTGGTAAAGAATACTCAAGTTCTGACATCATAATGATCATGGGTATTACTCATGATAAGCTCACAAGCCTGGCAAGGCACATTCTGTACCCTCTTTATCACTGAAGTCAGCAATGGGCTTAAAAATAGCTTTGGCTCCCACACCCAGGGTACCACTGATTCATTAATGGATGGACAGACACTGTTGTGGACTCCTTACTTATAGGGAGTTTTAGACCGAGACTCCTAGAGCTGATGCACACAGTGCCAGGGTGCGGCCTAGCGGAGGGGCTATGCTGTACTGACTTAGGAACGGAGGTCTGCAGATCCCAAAAGAAGGAATGCTCAGGAATTACAAAACCAAGATTTAAGGTGCGGTCATGCTGGTGACTCAAACGTGATCATCCTAAAATGTCACTAAGGGGAATATCTATAAACTCTGGAACTGTAACGTGCTGAACATACCAAAGAGGAGTGATGTTACAATGGCGAGTGGCAGTCGTCTATGAAGACTATAAACAAGTCTGAGATTTTTCATTGTTAAGGGAGAGAAAAGGTATTTGATTTCAGGGGTCTGATTCAGGCTCTTGGGAGAGAAATGTCCCTAGAGAGTGTTTTCATAATTTACAGTTACCTGTAAAAATACATAATACCTTTTGCTCAAATTCTATGTTCCATAAGCAATCTGATGTCTTACTGGGATTCCAGAAAGGCCTCTCTGGCCGAGAAGGAAATACCTAAGCATGCCTAGCCTCTCTCTGTAACGATCCAGATTAATCAATCAGTCTTCTAGAGGATTAGTTACTACAAGTCAGTCCTTCAGAACCTCATAATTCTCGACGTAGTTATGAAGTCACACTTCCAGGTCTGCCAGGCGGAGGGTTCGAAAGGCCACGGTGGGCATCCAGAAACGTCCTGAGAGCCTACTACGTTCAAGCAGCACCCTGAGGGCTGGGAGAACAGCATGAGGAGATGGGGCATGTTGAGAACAAGTAACTGACCGCAGGGGCCATCATAACTGTTACTGAGGATATGTCGTGGGGTTCAGAGGGAGGACGGAGCCCAGGACAGAGCACCCCAAGACAAAGCAGGGGTGATCTGAAGCAGTGAGACCAGCACGTCAGAAGACACACATCACTGCTAGGGAATAAGACTAAACCCATTTTTATTTAATATTTATAAGCCATCGACCTCCCCCAGGACCTGGACTGGTTTGCAGATACAATATAAAAATAAGACAACTTCAGCTCCGACAGGAGCAGCCCGATCTGAAGGGAACACGAGGAAGAACAGGACGCCTGAACACAGCTGAGGGCTCCCGCTGGGAGCGGCACGTGCGTCTGGAAAGACGAGCTGCAGGCAGGTCTGGTTTCAGTTTCACCCTGCAGGCCGCAGGGAGTCAGGAGCGGTGTCTGCAGGGGAGGAGAGGAACAGTCGGGCGGCGGAGTGGAACACGGCCTCGCGGGGCCCGGGGCTGAGAGGCTCCCGGCCCGCCCTGGTGGAGAAGCACCTGTGAGGGGGGACGATCCTGAACAAAAGGAGGACTTGGTGGGAACGTCAGCCAAGGCCACAGACAAGAGACTGAAGCAGCAGTGTAATGCCTGATGACTGGTGGGGAAGGGAGAGGACAGGAGAGACATCTGGCATGCTGCGCAGCCGGGGTGACAGGTGACAGAACCAGGGGCCCTTGCTGGTTGGGAGTGGCGAAGAAGGCATGACCCAGCGTTCATGGCCAGGCCTGGGGGCTCTCTGAATCCCCAGGATGCTCACAGGGGTACGCCTGTGGCAGTGACCCCTCCAGCCTCCGGATTCCCTGTGAGCGCATCTCCAAGGCCAGAGCTGATCTAAAATGAAATCTGCTCTTAGACGCCTCGATCAGTTACTGTCCCAAGAAGACACTCTCCCCCTGTAGCTGGGAGGACATGAGCAGGGAACTAATAAAACCTTAACCCCGAGGCTAGGGGTCCAGGAGTGACAGGGACCTACAGCCCTTGAGTGAAAACACTCAGTAACACTTCTAGAAGCACACAGGTCAATCAAACCATCTAGCCAACGAGGACAGCTCTTGTTACACATGAGCTATTAAGGGAGAACATCCAAATTTCTGTGTTCCTTCTGATGGCAGATGCCCTGAGAGCTCTCGGTCTTTCACTAGCATCAAATACATACACTCCATCTACTGCCCCTGCCCCCCCGCCCCGCCACCGCAAAATGTGCCAAGCGGACCCAGTGCTCGAAGTCCTCTGTATGTCAGTTCTCAAAAGGTGGTGAAGGACGAAACTTCCCCGCCATCCAGCGCCACATGGCTCTCAACTGCTCGCCTTGTGGTCTTGACCCTGCCAGCCAAGCCCTTTTCATTCCTTTTTAGTTAAGCAGAAAATGAACCATCAGCTCCATTTCCACTCTCTCTGCATGAATCCTTTTCCCTTTCCTTTCTTGGCTCAAACTATATGGCTCATATAGGATTCCCACCGCGTTCTTCAGTGACTCTTACCTTGCTAGGTATTCTTTTCTTCTAAGAAATGCTGAATCCAAATAAAAGGTGGGAGAGAGTATGAGAACACGTTCTAAGGGGCAAACACAAGAAAAGCAGAAGAATAAACCTGTTGATTTCTCGTTCCCCAGCTCTTACTCCCACAAAATACTAGAAATTACTGGGGGGCGGGGGGAGTTGGGGCCTCTATGGAAGTGAGGTCAGCAGCCCGGGAACCTGCTTCCCATACTTACTCATGCCGTAAAATCCCATTAAGTCACCAGGACTCTTGGGGAGAATAAGCTCTAATACCGGTTAGTTCCAAAGCAGAAACCGCTCTGCAATTTGCTCTCCCCCCCCACCCCTGCCACTCCTCACCCAGAGCACGGACAAGAATCATCAAGAGTCGGCCTCTCCCCAGGCCTGGAGGTAAGCGAGGTGCCGATGGCCAAGGTCAAGGTGGGCAGCGCTTGGAATGTGTGAGGGGCAGCGCCGGGCCTACAGACCTGACCTCCACGCACAAGGACTTGGGGGCAGGAAGCTCCTCCATGCCCCCTTGGTCCCAGGCCCCACCAAGTGACTCAGAGCTGTGGGATCACAACTCAGCCATAAAACAGAAAACAAATGAGGAACAAGACAAGCCTCTTTATAGATGCAGCTGAAATTTGGGGAAAAGTTATCAGAACAAAGAAAAACAGTGCCTGCTGGCCGGCCGGTTTCCTTTTACTCACAGGAAACCTTTCCTGCCGACCTAAGAGACAGCCCCACCTGCTCGGAGACTGACTGTCGGTGCAGAAGGAGAGGGAAACGGCACCGTGAGTTAACCAGTGACAGACACCAAAAGAATTCTGAGCAGGGGAGATGCGAGCTGGCCCCAGCACGCACGTCAAGTCTTCAGAAAGAAGGGCCCTGGCGAAGGATCACCCACATCAAAGCTTGACGTCTTTAGCTCAGATACTTCCCCTGGGCACAAGCCACACAGATTGGGGCCACAGACGGGAACAAAGACCTCATTCCAAGAGGAATGAGAACATTACTGGGTCAGTTGACAGAACTGGGATACAAACTGTTAGATACAAACCCTTGTATCAGTGTCACGTTCTCTAACGGTGACCGCGCCGCACTGCAGAGAGGGTACCCCGCTCTCAGGAAACACGCAGGACGCTCGGGGGAAAGCGGCACCACACGCCGGAACTCTGTCATACCGGCAAGGCTCTCTGACCTCTGCTGCCCAGCACAGGGGCCACTAGCCTCAGGGAGATGCTGAGCAATGAGAATGTGGCCGGCGTGGTTGGGAACCGACTTTTACTTTTTATTTCATCCTAATTTAAACAGCCACGTGTGGCCTGTGGCTCGTGTATTCGATGGTGCAGAAATAAAGGGCCGCGACACCTCGAACGTACCCTCAAATCATTCCCTGCAAGTACACGTATATGAAAATAGAGATGTGTATGTACACACACACATGTCCCCACGCACACGCCAACAACAAAGAGAGCAAGCGAGTGTGCATCCCTGCAAGCAAGCAATGGGGTAAAATCATAACTGGTGGATCTGGCTAAAGGTATGGGGCTAGTCTTTCTAAGTTTTTGTTTTTGCACATTTTCAGTAAGCTTACAATTATTTCCCAACAAAATATCAATTTTTAAATGTATGAGGGTGGACATTTATTAATCAATGAAATCTAACAGGATCCAGCCAAAACTTATTTGGGGCGAGGAAGTTCAAGGCATCCTCAAATTCTGAGCAAACACAGTACATCCCACAGAAAACTCAGTGTGTCCCCAATGTGTCATCCAAACCCATCACCTGTGCCGCTTTCCAGCCGCAGTATCAGTGCTGCTCCTCTCCTGCTGGGGGCCTTCCCACCTCTTTCCGCTCGACCCTTAGCCTGCACAGGTTCACGAAGGACCTGACCACACGGCAAGTTCAGGGCAGTTTTCACCTAATAGCTTTATCGACATAAAATTCACATCCCATAAAAGTCACCCTCTGGGGGTGCCTGGGTGGCTCAGTGGGTTAAGCCTCTGCCTTCGGCTCAGGTCATGATCTCAGGATCCTGGGATCGAGCCCCGCATCGGGCTCTCTGCTCAGCAGGGAGCCTGCTTCCCCCTCTCTCTCTGCCTGCCTCTCTGCCTACGTGTGATCTCTGTCAAATAAATAAAATCTTAAAAAAAAAAAAGTCACCCTCTGAAGACACACAGCTCAGTGGTTTTAAGCGCCTTCGGTGTGTGACCGCCGTCACTACCTAACGCCAGACGTTCTCACGCCGGACCCCCCGCCCGTCAGCAGCTGCTCCCCGCTCTCCCCCGCCGCCGAGCCCCTGGCAAGCTCTCCCCTGCTCTCCGTCTCCACGGACCGGCCTATTTGGGACATTTCATACAAATAGTACCATATGACAAGTGGCATTTTGTGTCTGTTTTCTCTCACTTAACATAATTTTTTCAGGGTTCACCTGTGTCATAGCATGAGTCAGCACCGCCTGCCTTTTTATTGCCAAATAATATTCCGAGTGGACAGGGCTCGTTCGTTCACCTGCCCCTCAGCTGAGGGCCACCTGGGCTGCTGCCGCCTTCTGGCTGCCGCGCACAGCACTGTGAGCCCGCGGACCGGAGTCTGCGGGGACGGTGTCTGCAGCTCTCCGGGGCACAAGCTCCCAGTGGAGCTGCTGGGTCGTGCGGCCCCTCCAGGCTTGACCGCTGGAGGAGCCGCCACCCTGGGCTCTGACGCGGCCTCCCGACGTCCCCAGGAGCTGTGCCACACAGCGGTCCCCGTGAAAGCCCACAGATGGCCGCTCCACAGACACGGCCGCCCTCCTGTCAGCTGTGAGCTACCGCAGTCTGCATCCAAAGCAGGAGGCAGGCTCTGCTGGACAAGCGGAACATTAGCGAGGGAAGCCGGGCCTCGCCGGCCGCCCGCTGCGGGCTCAGTCGTCCCGGCGCGGAGCACGAGCCGGCACCTGGCGCGGCCGCCGATGAAGAGGCTCTCTGTGCGGGGGCAGCTGCGGCGGGAGGCGAGCTGGTGCTCGCTGGCTGTCCCCTCGCCGTGGCAAAGCTGTTGGTGCTCCCGGTCAGAGCCTCGGGGGGAGTTATTTACCCCCAGATGGTGCTCCTAGAACCGCCTGGTGACACCCCGGCAGGGTGGGGGCCTGGAGCCGGGGGCGAGGGCCACGAGAAATCTGAGATGGGAGCCTGGGAAGGCAGCCAGGCCCAGCCCCGATGCGACTGGTGATGCCCCATCGGGCAGGTGGTCGCTCCGAGCTGGCGGTGAGCAGACGCCTGAGCTTCATGCTGAGGCGCCGGACCGAATCGCTAGGCAGAAGTCCGAATTCCAAAGCTACCCAAGCAAGTTTTGAGGCTGGGAAGACGGGCTGGGGAGGCAGGGATGATTTTTACGGAGAAGGGAAAGAGAGACGTCCTGGAATGGCCGGTTCCCCACTCTGCTCCCGTGAGAACTGGGGGAGCCCCTGTGCTCTGCACTGTCCGTCCATTGGCCGTGGTCCACCGCCCGTCACCTTTCCCGCCTCAGGACCAACTCTGTTGCCAAACCTTTTAAAATAAATTCTATTCCAAAGGCCGATGGCTGCCGATTTCATAAAGAGACCTCGACCATGGTTTTGTGTTGTGGGGACGGAGAAAAGGCAGGCAGCCGGCCTGAGATGCTGGACATGTCCTATCTTGGCCATAGCCCGTCCCCAGGGCCCCCCGTCGATCTACATACATTCTAGCCCATCTCTCCTTCATCTCTTCCTCAGTTCCACGGACAGCGGCTCCCTATAGCTCTGAATGTTCCCAAGTAATTACTCCTAACTCCTGCTCATTCATTCTTCCTGCCATCATTCAATAAATATCAGTTACGATCTGTATTCACTTCTTGATGTCTAATATGCTCAGCCTTACGAAAGTCCTAGGTAACAGGGCCCAGCAGCGCCTGTACTGCTGAGAGCAGGCAGAGAAACACAGACTTGATCTTCATGCTTACTATCTCAACTAATCCCCACAACTGCCCCTCGAGGTCACTACTGTTATACGCACATTACAGAAGAAGCAAGGCACTCGGAGAGACAAACAGGCTCAGCCGCCCACGGTCACATGCTAGTCAAATGGCGAACCGAGTTCCTATGCACCACAGTGTTACTCTGATGCCTGCCTTTTTGTCATTAGTAGTATAAACGACATTTCCAATGCCACACACCCTCATTCAAGCGTGACAAGATTATTAATTGTAAAAAGAGCAACGGATCAAGAGTTAGAAAACTTGGTTTCAAGTCTGGCTCTGTGTTGTTGACTTTGAGCGAGTCACTTAGTATTTCTGAACACAGGTTTCCTTGTCTGTGAAAGACGCAATGTTTCCCAAAGTATGCGCAGTGTCCTGTGAGCTACTAATTCTTATTATGGAAAAAGAAGAATAAAATGAGATTCAAAGAGTTGAAGAAATGCTGGGTCCAATCCAACTGAGCGGCTTTACTGCAGGACTCCTCAGAGCCTTTAATCCACTAGTGAGCACTGTGCATCTCCAAGAGGGGGCCACACAACATACTCTGTGACCCAAATGTCTTTACCAAAGGAAAACAGGTTTTTTTCTCCACACAAAGTATTCTTGGTCAAGAAGGGAGATTAGAAAATACTGAATCGGATAATCCCCAAGGACCTTCCCAGCTCTAACAGTGAATAATTATCTGATTCATCTCATCCTTCCAACTAGATGGCACACTTTTTGAGGGCAGGGTGTGCTTTCACTTCTCTGTGAAATCAGCAGGAGGGCGGCCAGGTAGAGGCAGGTCCAAATAAATGTTCAGAGGAGCAAAGGAGCCAGAGACAGCCCCCTGTGGACAGTCGTTCCTATAAAGGATGAGCATACCAAGAGGTACCTCCCATCCCTTTCTGACTTTTTAAAGTAAGCAAGCAACATCCAAATGCAACTGGGCTGGCTTTGTTCCCCCAAAGAAAATTTTCTGGGCATTAAAGAGATTTCAACCTGTCTTGATGGACTTAAGAGGAGGGATCAATATTGTCTGTCCGTGACCCTTCAAAGCCACATCTGAGGCCTTAGAGCAAATCTGTGGGTTGGCAGTTTCACAGGCTGGTGGAGATGGCTTTCTGGGGTCGGGGTGGGGGAGGGGGTGCGGTCCAGGCCTTCACTGCTTGGCAGGCACCTTTCCCCCGGGAGCGCAGGAAAAGAGGGTCCTAACTGAAGAGACCCTGCTGGGCCCTGAGGGATGGTTATACAGGCCAGGCTGGAGGGATGGAGAAGGAGGATGATGGGTACAAAGGTGAAGGGGCAGCAAAGTCTAGAACATGTCTCGAGACACCAAGCACAGTTCTCAGAACAGAGAACAATTTCTAGGTCTTCAAAGATTTCCCACAAAACTCCCTTCTTTTTATAGCAGACCCATGATTTTCCTCGGGACATTTTTATATATGACTTAAAATTGCCAGATCACTCTTGGAAAATATGCTACTCATCTTGGCGGTGGCACTGTGGGAAGAAGCTAACGCTCTCAGATACAGCTCCACGTGGTCCTCAGCCCCGACTTTCAGATGCCCACGGCACAGAACGGAGGATAACCTGGTGCAGCAGCAGTGAGAAACCAAACAAAACACACACACACACACACACACACACACAAAACAAAAAGCAAAAAAACACTGCACAATTACGCCCCTAAGGCCTCCATCTAGAAAAAAAGCCCAAGAGTCAGAGATAGAAATAGCCACTGTCCCCATAGATTCACCCAGAGCTCATTTCCAGACCCTAGCTATCCCCTGCTGTTCCAGGCTCTGGATTTGGGCTCCAGGATCAGAACGGCTCATCAGAATGGCCCGATGCTAAGAAGAGCTCCAGTGAAGACAAAATGGTGGGGTTTAGACTCAGGATACTGGGGCTTCAGCATCTGAGCAATTAGTTCTAAATGTCACCTCATAGCTTACAGGCTTCTGTGAGAAGCCTGGAGAGAGGAAGTGACAATGACTGCATGCCTATTTAAAAGTGCACGTCAGGCACTGTACCCAGAATATATTCAGAGCTCTCAGAGCTCAACAATAAAAAGACAAATAACCCATTTTTAAAAAGTGGGCAAAGAATTTGAATAGACCTTTCTCCAAATACACATACCAACAAGCACATGAAAAATGCTCATTATTAGCTGTTAGAAAAATGCAAATCAAAACTACAATGAAGTACCAAGAGAACTGAAAACATATGTCCATACAGAAACTTGTACACAATTGTTCACAGGATTATTCGTAACAGCCAGAAAGTGGAAACAGCCCAAATGCCCATCAAGTGACGAATGGAGAGACAAAATGTGGTATATCCATTACAGTGGAGTACTACTTGGCCATGAAAAGGAACAAAGTGCTGATCACAGGAAAAAAGTGGGAAAACATTACACCAAGTAAAAGTCAGACATAAAAGACCATCTACTATATGATTCCATTTATACAGAATGTCCAGGACAGGCAAGTCCACAGAGACAAGAGGTAGTGAGTGGTTACCAGGGACTAGGTATGGGGAGGGACTGCTAATGGGTATAGACTTTCTTTCTAGGGTGAGGAGAATATTCTGGAATTAGGTAGATGTGACCAACACACAACTTTGGGAATATACTAAAACCCAATGAGTTCAGGGTATAAATCAAGGCATTTCAAAAGGGGTGACCTTATGGCATATGAATAATATCTCAACAAAACTGCTGAAAACAGGGCACAGGCACAGACCCTTGACGCAGAGTATGACCCAATGACCCTGAAAGGGGTATTATCATCCCCTTTTTACCAGCGAGGAAACTTGAGGACTGGCAAGGAATGGGAGTCGTCAAGAGTCGCACAGCCAGCTGTGTGACAGAAAGGTTTTAAGCTTGGGTCACTGACTCCAAAGGCCACGTTCTGCCCACCTCTCCACGCTGCTTCTCACCAAGGTGATCAGCTAACTAGCAACTGCAGAACGGTTCCTATGGAAAAAAATAGCACTCCCTGGACAAAGGCAGGCACTGACCGACATAAAGCACTAGTGTGGGAAGTCATGTTAAAGGGCACCTCGCCAAATCCCTTCAATTCACAGATGAATGAGCAGAGCTTCAAGGCAGTCCACTGACCTGTCCGACCAAGGCGGCAAGGCTGGTGGGAACGTGTACCCCTCTTGTCTTACAGGAGACAAGCTGGTGTATTGTTCACTGCGATTAGTCAGGAATCAAAAGGTAGACGGAGTTCACCCAGTTGGGGCACGCGGGTCAACAGGTATTCGGCAGCCTTCAAACACACCCGTCTCACATCCAGATCCCAGCCAGAAGATCACTCAGGCCGGTTATAGCTCACACTATTCTGCAGTTACCCTGAAATTTCTCTCCCAACCCCAGGAGTGCTCTGAAAAGTCCCACCAGGGTGCGACTGTTCCAAGGATCCCTCAGAGCTTTTGAACTACTTGGCAGGAATGGGGAGTTCTGGATTTAGCATTCAAGTGTGAGGATAAAGGCTCGAGAGACTTGAGCAACGTTCCCCCATCAATCTGCAGTGACTCTAAGGGGAGCCACCTACCAAGGTAAGGCGAGGAGAGCTGGAGCCACATGAACTCCCACTGTATTATGGGGCCCTGAGTATTCCCAAACTGGCGGGTTTTAATGCCTCCTAAATGTCTCCACGGGGATGTCCTGTCTCATACTTAAAATGTCCCAAATCAAGGTCATTACTCTATTCTCACCCCACAGACCGACTCTTCTTTTGTATCCCTGTCTCGGGCAACTATACTGTCCTGGCATCCCCGCAGCAGCCGGGGTGAAGCACCCGGCTCGCCCACCCCATCCCGTCCTTCCCCTCCTCCCGCCCTAACTCCTCCTGCGCTCCAGGGCCGGAGTCTGCCTCCTGTGCGCATGCGCAGCGGGCTGTGTCCTAGACTCCAGGTGTCTACCGCACTGAGGTCGATCCCGCCCACCAACCAGTCAAGTCCTTCACAGTAAGTAGCAGCCAAGACTATTTAAACACAGAAAAAGAAGAGACGAATGACCTCACGTGAATAGGTGATGGAGAGGTTATTAAATAAAAGAGCCAGGAAGAGCAGAGCAGATGAGGCCGTGAGCCGCTCCTTGCATGGATTCTGCGGGAACGGAGAGGCACACCGACGCACCATGGCTACAGACTACATCTGCAAATTATTAATGATTTCAGGGTAGTCCCTCTGAACTCCCCATCTGCCAACGGCAACTGCAGTCAAGTAAGTACGTTCAAATGGAAAAACCTGTGACCTGGGACTTGCTCTGGTCTCACCAAGTTTGACACCCACAGTCCCCCAGCTGTGCCTAGGGCACCACTGCCTGGAGCAGCCCCAGGCTCCCGGGTGCCCATCCAAATCAAGGCCATCCTTCAAAAACCAGATCCAATAAGGCATCCCTGGTCACTTAGGACCCTCAGGGTTTTCTCTTGATGGGGCTCATCGCAAATTACCTTGCATTACTTGGTACCTTTTGTTGCTTTGTCTAATCCTGGCTACAATGAGTTTGCAAGTCCTTGGAGAAGAGAGAGCTGGTACTCAAGTGGGCTAGTCCATTGGGGGCACCGTACGGGCACGAGTGCTACTAGCCTCCCTTGCTTACTGATGTCCCCCACGTCCTGGGCACGTGACACCAGCTGCCAAACGTGCTGAAGGCTGACGAGCAGTTCTTCCTCAGCTTCTGCTCAAACGAAACCCCTGCCCTCCAAGACCCAGAAATTCCAGCTGAACATCTACGTGCTCCCCGTTCAGTCAAGCATACTGCCCCGTCCTTCTATCACTCCCCCTGCTCTGCTCTGAGACCAGTCCCCCAGAGTGAAGGGGGAGTGTGGGGAGAGGCAGGCACTGTCCTGCCACACACTATCTCTGCATGCACCCATCATTTGTCTCAGGGGTTACAAAAACCCAAGACTGATGGACCCTTACTTCTCTGTGAAATCAAAACGATAACTACATAGAGTTGGAAAAAGAAGCGATTTTTAAACTATACTGGGCACTGAGCCAAAGCCAGTGGTGACACAATGACAAGTCATTTGTCCAGGGCTGGCCAAAAACATTCAGGGGGTGAGCTCTTTTTCACCTAATAATGAGTGGATTGGGGTTCCCTTTTTGATCCCAAAATATCTCCTGTGCACTCCCTCCACAACAGCACCCTGGGGTCACACATCCCACGCGGGGGCTGCCAGTACAGGGGGTGGTGCGAGGGGGCCTTAGGACCTTGTACTGGGCCTTTGCAGCCAACCAGTCTAATACCAAAGATCCGAGGGAGGCCCCCCTGCCTCCGGAGAAGGTAGTCTCATCTGGAAATCACTGCAATCCTGACACTGGGACTACTAGTCCCTCGGGGCACATCAGGGCCCACACACACAGCCTGAAAACAAGCTCAGTCTACCTGGACCACAGACCCAGCCTCCCTGTGTCCTTCCCACAATCGTTAATCTGCACCGCCCCCCCCCCAGCACCAAATATTGTATCTGGGCTCTGAGGAGTAACATCAAACAAAGCCCTGCATTAAGCATCTTTTCAGTAAAGCATCTAGAAGATTCTGCCGTGTTCTTCACTTTCACTCACACCAGAGCCCCCGTCAGCTGAGGACAAGACCACACGTGAGGGTGATCAGTTGGCCCATCCTTCCCAGGAAACTCGCTGAGGCTGTTTCTTCTCGGGTTCCTCCGGCAATACTCTGCTTCTGTTCTAGATCCACACTTCCACACTGTCCGATGCAGCAGCCACCAGCCACAGTGGCAATTTAACTTAAAATTAAATAGAATTTAAAACTAAGTTCCTCAGCTACACCAGCCAGGTTTCAAGTGTTAAAAAGCCACAGGGGCTGGGGCACCTGGGTGGCTCAGTGGGTTAAGCCTCTGCCTTCGGCTCAGGTCATGATCTCGGGGTCCTGGGATTGAGCCCCACATCGGGCTCTCTGCCCAGCGGGGAGCCTGCTCCCCTCTCTCTGCCTGCCTTCTGCTCTGCCTACTTGGGATCTCTCTCTCTGTCAAATAAATTAATAAGATCTTTGGGAAAAAAAAAAAAAAAGCCACAGGGGCATGGGCTACGGTGTCCGTGAGTGTGGATCTACAACATACAGTCAGTGCAGAGCGCTCTATCAGATAGCACTGTTCTAGACGGTTACATTGACACTTGTAGGCAATTTTTTAATAAACCATCACCTTGTACTCTTGAGGAAAACAGATTTCCAACCCCCAGAGGCAAACTGCTTCACCTAAAACACCCAGTGAGCCAGGCCCTTCACGTAACAAGCACTCACATTCTTCAGACCTCCGTCTGCTTGTCTGTACTGCTTGTCTTCCTTCTGTTTCCTGACTCTCTGCCTTCCGTCCGACTCCACACTCTGATAGAAACTGTAACCGAAGCATATGAGTGACTTTTGTTCCTCTCCGGGGTTGAGAAGTCAGGAAGTCACCACCTCTCCACGGGCTGGCCCTGTTTGCATTCGCCAGGGCTGCTGTGACCCTGAACCGGAGACTGGCTGGCTTACCCAGCACTGGTTCAGCTGTCTCTCCCAGCTCTGGGGGCTAGAAGTTCAAGATCAAGGCATCAGCAGGGTTGGTTTCTTCTGAGGCTGTGGAGGAGAATCTCTCCTAGCTTCTGGCGGTCTCTGGCGATCTTCGGTGTTCCCTGGATCATAGGAGCACCACCCCAATTTCCACCTTTGTGCTCTCATGCCGTTCTCCCTGTGTGTTTGTCCGTGTCCAAAATTCCCCTTTTTTATAAGGGCACCAGTCATATAGGATTAGTTCATTCCAGTATGAAGTCATCTTTAATTACATCTGCAATGACCCTATATCCAAATAAGCTCACATTCTGCGGTCCTGGGGGTTAGGACTGCAAATATAAATTGGGGGGGAGGTGAGGGGGACACAGTTCAACTCATAACAGGCCCTCAAAGCCTCCAAGAAAAAGCACTCCTCCTAGCACACCATCTGTTCCCCATTATTCTATTAATGTGAAAAGATCAGTAAGAAGTCACTAGCTACTCAGCTTTGTGGGCGCAGGTGGTGACCCCAGTCAGGAGCTCGTACCGCATACAGCTATCTCCATTATACATAAAGTCAGTTCAAGCCCACCATACTGGATTTAACAAGGGCCAAAGACAAAGACAGAAACACAGACTTTGGCAGAAGCACAAAAGGAAACTATGACAACTGTCACGGTCATGAAACACAGTGCTGGTAAGCTCAGCCGTGTTCCTCTGGCCGCACAACCTGACTGCACAGGTCTATTCTCCAGGGGGCGTGGCCAATCCCAAACAGGAAAACCTGTCCTGGGCCAGACCCCTTAACAGGGCGCTCAGTCACCACAATCATCACACGAACCACTGCCTGAGCTTGTCAGACGTGAGCATAAAGAACAGAAAGTCATTCACCAGCATGGCGTGCCCAGAAATGTGCTTCAGTTCACTGCCCAAACATCTCAGGGTGGGATAGGAGAGCTAGTCATAAATTCAGGTAGGAAGGAACAGAGAAAAACCAACAGCTTCCAGGGCTAGAAAACCTGGTTTGAATCCTAGCTTTGAGACTTCCTAGATGAAAAATCTTGGACAAGGCAGTTAACTAACATCCTTGAGGCTCAGTCTGCCCATCTGTAAAATGGGGAGCATGAGATCCACCTCGCATGATGTAAAGAAACTAATAACTACCCTTTACTGAGCGTTGGTGGTATATTCACAACACCTCTCAACAAGTCTGTGAGGTAAAGCACCATCTGCCCTGATCTTTTGAATGAAGGAACTTGGGCTTAGACCCTGGAGCTGGGTCCCTGTGATGGCAAAGCCACACTCCTAACCATGTTATGGTATGCCGGATACACAGCAGGAGCTCCATAAAGGCTTGTTCTCTCTGCTTCCCACCCCTACCCCTCCCTCTGGCACTGTGCTGTGTGCAGCAATGCAGGCTGTACTAGGCTGTGTACTACCACTGACCACTCAAATCTGTGCAAGCACAGGTCATCAAAGTCACTTGGAACAAATATCACCTGGGTCAGAACAGAATTATTATCTCACGTGACACTTCTCCAAACCCTCTTCCATAACCTTTTTACTACATAACATTCCTGGCAGCGGGTGGTATCACTTACTACCCCCTCCCTCCCCGCCTGCTGCCCTGCATCAGTGTACATGCTCATTCCCACCCTCTGTCTATACGCTTGAGGCAATGGACTGGTCTGGCTTTTGACTTCCCCATTCTTTTTAACTGCCAGCCTGTATACAGAGGACACTGTCCTTGGGTAAATGGTGGTTTCTTGGTTATGGACTCATGGTTTTAACAGTTAGGCTTTGTCCCTGGGAGTGGTTAAATAAAGATAGATATTAGCACAGTTTTCCACCCAATTATCCTATTTACAAAAATAGAACTCTCCTCTGTGAGTGTTTCAAATAGAGTCCTTAATTTCTACAGAAGATGTCAACCTTACCAGGTCGATGCCTAAAGCCTCAATCAGTGAGCAAGAATACAGCATGGTCCACAACAGAATATATCCCTGAGCCGTCTCTCCATATATACATACATTCATTCATACACACACACACACACACACACACACACACACACAGAGTATTACCTGAGTATACATAGATACACACATCTATCAATTAAAAGAAGTAATGCTTATGAAGGCTGTCTGCTGGATACGGAGACCAGCAGTGCTGCTGGGCGTTTCGGGTTCTAGCACTGCACCGAGCCACACCTGCCGAAGGCTGGAATTTCTTCTGCCCGGCTGCACTCTCAAGATCTGACTTGAGCTTCCAATGAGGACAACTGTGAGAAAGAGCTGTGGGAACCCAGCTGTCCATCGGCTCTGGGAATGTTACACCCTGTTCAGGAGGCCACCAGTTTCTTCTAGATTAAAAAAAAAAACCCACAAGCAAAATTTAGTTTAAAAATGGGGCGCCTACAGGGCCCCGGAGTAGCTCGGTGGGTAGGGCACACAACTCCTGATTCCGGCTCAGGTCCCGATCTCAGCTCTGTGGGACTGAGCCCCATGTTGGGCTCTGCACTGGACACGGAGCCTGCTTAAGATTCTCCCCCTCTCAAAGAAAGGGTCGGGGTGTGCACCTGGCTGCCTCACGGGGCAGAACATGTGACTCTTGATCGCATGGTGATGAGTTCAAGCCCCAAGTTGCAGGGGAAGTTAACAAACAAATACTCTGCTTCTCTTAATGATTCAATGTATCTTCCTTCTCTGGCAGCAAGAATTACTGAACTGACCACATGCACCCATTCTTTTTGACCCTGTGAAGCTCGGGGACAATTGGGGGCTCAGCTAGAGCAAGGCAGAGGACCGCTCGCTGACTGCAGACCTGTGATACTCTTCCTCCTGGTTTTGAACTTTTATAACTTTTATAATATCTGTATTTTTCCTGTTCCTGTTCTTAAATTCTTTTTTGTAGTGTACTGGTTATTATGGTATATGTGTTCATACTATAAGACAATACTATAAGACAAATACAAATAAGTTGTAGAATAGAGTGAGGTATACTTAGTTGAATTGAATTCAATGAAAATAATGACCAGAGTAAATAGAGCCAAATTTAGAGAACACCCATAGTTTAAAAAAATACAACATAATCAGAAAAAAAGGGAAAATAATTAATATGTTGAACCAGACACTGTAAGTTGCCTTCCTAACAGCCATTCCCGCTCTCCCCTCTGGCAGAATCCTGATTTGGTTCAAATGTCACCCCCAACACCACCGCCACCTTCAATCACCTTCCCTCTAGTGGCTCAGGTCTTGATCAGTGTAAGCTAAGCACTTCCTGTGCCGGGGGGGGCACTGACCTGGACTGGGCTGTTACCAATTCTACCCAAGAGAAGGGAGAAGAGACAGCTGGGGGCCTCTAGGGAAGGTTTCCTTGTTTGATGAATGGTTTATTTGGGTGGACAGACGGACGGATGGATGGACAAACATGAATTCCTGCAGGTCCAACCCACACACCAATCTTTACCATCATTAAGTGCTAGGCACTAACCCCAAGTTTGGGAGATGGAAGGATGGATGAGAAATGACAGAGGCTGGACGAGGTGGGTCCCAGAACCACACCATTCCCGGAAACATTCCTCCGAAGCAGCCCTCCAGCTGCTCCCCCGAACCACGGGAAGGCTAGAAGGTTCATCTCGGATCAATGGTTTGAGGAACTCCCCCTAAGTAAAAATCTGCACCACTGTCTAGGCACAGCTCTCGCTCTTCCTCAGAAGAGAGGAGGAGGAGGGGAGGAGGGAGGATCCTGGCGGCGCTTGCTGTCCGTTTCAAAGACAACTGCGCTTCCTCGGGACCAGGGAATGGTGCTTCCACACCGAAGTGTGACTGTGCTGGGGGCACCGGCCATCTGCTTTCTCTCTCCAAGATCCCAGACCCATGTGGGCACCCCCACACGCTAGGGAACTATTTTAAATGTTCTCCGACCCACCCACTCGACTGCCCCCTCCCACACACAGAAGCATCTTCTGGGGGAGCCGGGACTGAAGTCCAAGTGCTCTCCGTCTCGCCCTCCCCGCCATCTCCCTGCCTGCTGCCGGGCCCCCCAGATGTCCGCGGCTTCCGGCCCAGTCCTTGCTCCTGCCGCAGTCTTAGGGACACCCGAAATGGAATGCGTCGCACGGCTATTCTCCACGCCCACAACCGTCTTGCACACGGCCACATAAAAGAAAGTTCTCTCAGATTCCAGTCACCTCCAACGGCCAGACTCTGCAAGGCCTCCCCGGGCGCGTGAATTCTGTCTTATGCCTTCTGGTCACTTGAGGCGTCTGTGTGTGATTTCCAGCTTCCGCACTCACCTCTCCCTTCTGCACCAAATCACAGCCGTCTCACTCCCGACCTTCGGGAAACCCAGTCTTCCCGAGCACAGCGAACTTCCTGAGGTCAGGACCACTTCACGCACTATCCCCCCAGGCCTCCTACCTTTAGGCTTCTTTTGCTTTTCAGGACGTGGTTCTCCAAAGCCACCTCTGATCAAGCAGATCGCCGTTCTCACAGACCCGTGTTTCCTCACAGCAGGAACACACACCCCCCGCCGACGCTCACAGAGAACCCGCTGCACCTGCTCTGTGGGGGGACGATGGGGTTTCCTCTGTTGCCTCTCCAGCCTGCCAAGACCCCGAGTCTGCCGCCACCGATGGGGCCTACACTTGGGCACATCACATTTCATCACCGAGGGGGCCTGGGCCACCAACGAGGCAGCCGTGCGCACACATGTGCCCCCACTGCCGGGAATCACTGCACCCTGCCAGTGCGCGCTCCCCCAGACGGCGTCTGTCCCCACACTCAGGAGAGCCCAGGTGGGCCTCTCTCTGTCCCAAGGCTCCTTGTTGGTCCTTCAAGTGCCCCCGAGGCACAGTTATGTTTTTTCTTTCGCTTTCCACTATACCACCTAGCACACAGCTTCGCACATACTGGCCTCCAATGTTGCTGCAGATCTGACTTCTGAGCCAGGAGAGCCTGGGGACCGTGGCTGCCTTCATGGAACAGAGGGCAGCGGCAGTCACAGGTGCGCCCGGAGAGAAGCCTCTGGCTTACGCCTGGTGGCAGGTAATAAAAACCCAGGTTCCAAAGGAGCTCAACCGAATGGGCTGGCTTGTCACTGGACTGGAAATCAGAGAGGATGAGTGACCCCGGGAGGCCCCCCATATCTCACTCTGTCCTCTGAGCCCAGCCGCAGCTCAGTAGATGGGGAACACCGTGGTGCGCCCGAGGCCAGGAGGTCAAGACCAGAAGGGGGAAAGATCAGCGGAGAAAGATACCACATGCCATGAGTGATAAAGCAAATTCGGACTTGGGGCCATGCAGAGAGAGGAGTATCTCTTGGCCCAGCATGTACTTGTTCCAGCAAGATACAAAAAGCTGTGTGCATACAGTAGCAAGCTTGCTTTAAAAAACATGTGTTTTTGTTTTTTTTTAGGTTGAGCACATAGAGGAAATACAAAAGTAAAACTTATATATATCAATGATTTTTTTTAAAGATTTTATTTTTAAGTCACTTCTACACCAGCCGTGGGGCTCCAACTCACAACCCCGAGCTCAAGAGTCGCATGCTCAACCACTGAGCCAGCCATGCCCCCGGTCTATGACTATTCACGCTGCTGAAAACAACCACTTCGAGGACCGAAGGAAAGGGTATTTGTGCACATGTACACTCGCATCCACATTAACACATGCACACACCCACCACGGGCCCCAGCCACCCACCTCGATCGAGCACTGTGCAAGCAGTTAAAAAGGTGAACCAGTTCCTTTAATGATGCCGATCGTGAGATAGGGAAGGCACCAGTTGAGAAGGCATTTAAAGCAGATTGCCCCGTTTAGGGAGAGAGGATTCCTGGAAGTGAAGACTGGCACTCTTCCTAGACTAGTGCTTGCGCTGAGCAACCAAGGAGCAGGAGGCACCAGCACTGAGCCCATTGGGCTGCAGCCTGACTTCAAAGACGGGAGCCAAATGCACGGGCCGTGGGCTGCGACCTGCTCCAGGTGAGCGTCGAGGCCTGTCGTCTGAGCGCACTTCTCCCTGGGAGGCGCCCTTCGGAAGTGGGGGGTGGCTGCTAATCAGGCCTCAACTCAAGGGCTGGGAAGAGGAGCTAGGGCCCATCAGGCCCTGGTCTATTGACACCAGATCCATTTCAACAAGAGCTCCTCTCTCTAAGTCTCCACAGCAGAAGGAGGACATGGGCTAGGTGCTCAGGAAAGGCTGTCACCTGGCTTTGGATCAAAGAAACACCTGACCGAAGCTTCATTTTGTGTTGCTAGGAAATAGAACCGGGTGTACCAAGACCTTTTCGTGGACGGCGCGAGGAACAGAGATGGAACCACAACCTTCAGACACATTCTAGCCTATCAGGACGACTATCTTCACTCTCAGAAGGAATTTTAAAGGTCATCCAGTCCAATCATCCATCTTATACTGGACTCTACCCTCTAGCAGGCCCAGCAAAAGATGCTCATCTTGAATTCCTCCCAAGGAATCACTCTCCTCCAGAACTGTCCACTTGTGGGGAAATTTCAGCATCATAATGTTCTTCCTGCCAATCTGATTAAATCTACTCCCTGCGGCTTTCAGATCATTGGCTCAGGTTGGATCCACAGCTACCTTTCTTGTTCCTAACCCATCGCCCTTCAGGGATTGCTTCTGTCTCATACAGTTCCATTCTCGGCTCCTTTCCGGCAAATGCTTCCTCAAGGCAAACACGTGCTTCTGACCCGCGTCCTACCTTCCCCATCTCTCAGTCCCACACACTTCAGGGAAATCAATCCATCTCAGTCAATGAATGAAGAAATAAATCAGTGAATTAATCAATCTCTCTCTGCCTCTTATCCCCAACCCAAACATGCCTAAAGTATACGGGTAACAATTACGTACAAAGTGACATATTTCGGAGAAAACTGTGGCGATATAAAAATCCAGGATTCTCGGCCGCTAAATAAATCTTTGGACAGTGTCCCAAAGTCTCCTGCAAACACACACACACTCTAACTCTCTCATCTATTTTTATAATTAAAACATCTTTCTTCATACTCTGACATTAAGGAAAAGTAATCATTTCTTATTCAAGATTATTTTTCTGCCATTTAATTATTTCCTATAAAATTGGTATTTTGGCTATGTTCTTTAAAAAAAACAAAAAAAACTTAACATAGACATTAGGTTCAAAGCAAAAATGAGCAGAAGGTGCAAAGATTTCCCACATACCCCTTGCCCCCAACACATGTATCTACTGTGTTGTTAAATATTCTTTTTGTTTTTTGTTTTTTTAAGATTTATTTGAGAGAGAGAGAGAGAGCAGCCAGAGAGAGAGAGAAAGATCTCTAGCAGACTCCCCGCTGAGCGAGGAGCCCAAGGGAGAGCTTGGTACCAAGACCCTGAAATCATGCCCTGAGACTAAACCAGGAGTTCGGGTGGGTGCTCAATGGACTGAGCCACACAGGCACCCTATGCTGTCAAATAGTCTTTAAGGCTAGCATGAGACCTTAATCTTATTTGATGCCACTTTTTTCTATTGTTAAAAGCAATCTGTGTCTATGCAGCTACCTTACGAAGGAAATTCTGGAACACAGACCTTGGTAAACTAGGGGCTTCTCAAAAAATGTAAACTGATCGATTTAATTCAAAATGCCCAGGTCCAGAACACCTTTACCTAATTTCTCATCTTTATTTTTTATGTGTTGCCAAGTAGTCCCCCCCAAACAACTGAATCTACAACTTAAAATCAGCCTCCTGAAAAGAGAGTAAGTCTCCTAGACATATGTACCAGCAACTCTCACTCATTCATTCTAATGCAAGAAAAAATAGTGCTGATCATCACAAACCATAGATCATACAGAATTGCCTTTCCTGGGCTGTTAGATTAACACATGACCTTCCCAAAGGAGGAGGGGAAACACCTTCTAATTGTTTTGCCCAGGGTAAAATAAAAATTAATTTATATGTGCTTATAAAATGTGATTATAAAATCACATTTTAACTTTAAATGGCCCAGAAATATAACATAACCAGTCATTCACTAAATAAGACTTTAACAAATATTTGCCAGGCATTATGGTAGGCACTTGGGATTTAGAATCAGAACCCTGCCCTCATGATGTCTCCCTGAGGGGTGGGGGGTGGCAAAAGGAAACGAAATACATAAAGAAACTGGCTTCCTCCTCTCTCTCTCTGCCTGCCTCTCTGCCTACTTGTGATATCTGTCTGTCAAATAAATAAATAAAATCTTAAAAAAAAATTACAACTAAAAAAAAAAAGAATTGCAGACGTACTCACTCACCCTTTGACCATACAATCCCACTTATAGGACCCTTTGCCCCAGATACACCTGCATGAGTACGAAATGACACGTATATAAGGTTTACCCTTTACAGGTGGTTTGTAAACAGCAGAGGAGTGGATTCAATCCAAGATTGTGTTAATGTTCCATAAACCAAAGTATGTCAACAAAATTGAGTACTTTGTGACCATAAAAAGACTGAAGATAATCTCTATGTACTAACAGGGAGAGTGCTAGAACATATTAAGAGAAAAAAGTTAATATGTAGAACCATATATAAGGTATGTCCCCTTTTGTGTAAACAAAGGAGAATAAGAATATATACATATATACACACACACACACACACACGCACACATATAACCTGACCTGCAAAATGAAAGACTCAAAGGGTTAATGAACAAGACACTAACAAAAACGGCCATCTGTGAGGGAACAAAGCAAGAGCTCATTGTGCATATCTTTCTATAAGCAGTTACCCCCTCCCCCATCCATGATTTCACCTTCTCTAGTTTTAGTTACCCAAGGTCAACTGTGGTGGAGAAGCCAATAATCTTCCTTCTGATGTATGGTCAGAAGGTCAGTAACAGCTACACAGCAACGTCTACAGCCCCCACCTCGCAGGCATTTTACCATCTCACATCATCCCAAGAAGGGTGAGCACAGTACAGTAAGATATGTTGGGAAAGAGAGACCACACTCCGTAACTTTTGTTATAGTACATTGTTACAATTGTTCTATTTTACTACTGGTGACCATTGTCACTCTTTAATGTGCCTAATTTATAAATGAAACTTTATGACAGGGAAGCATCATAAAATGGAGTACATTTTAGTGTTCAGCACTATTCACAGTTCCAGGCATCCACTGGGGTTCTGGGAACGTGTCACCCACAAATGCGGGGAGACTGCTGTACTTTAAATTTAATTATTTTAACTTTCAAACATAAAGAAATGTAGAGAAAATAACTTAACAAATCGCTATCTACCTTTCATCAAGATTTAATACCTACATAGTGTCATGCTTTTAGTCATACAAATGCATTCCCTATCCCAAAAAAAGCTAAATTCAAAAATTTCTTAAACTGAAAAGAAATGGAAAGAAATGAACCTAACGTATGTCAAACTGGTGACACCATCATCCTGAGGAAGAATTTATTTTTAGGTGCTTTAGAACACAGTTTTTTAATTACACATCCTTAGTTGGACACATTCTCAGGACAACAAAAATCATAAAGATGTCTTAAACTTTCCTCTATAGTTTTTGGTATTTATAATAATAGTATGTATTGGTATTTCAAAACTTTATTCTTGTAAGTTAAACAAAAAATAAAGACTTTCTGTAGAACATAAAGGATAAATGATAAAACTGAAGAAACTGAAAGCACAGGGAAATGTCAATCAAAACTTTTAAAAAATACATTGTATTTATTTATTTGATAGAGAGAGCACAAGCAGAGGGAGCAGCAGAGAGAGAGGGAGAAGCAGGCTCTCTGCCCATGGTACTCCATCCAGGACCCTGGGATCATGACCTGAGCTGAAGACAGACACTTAACCGACTGAGCCACCCCGGTGCCCAAAACTCTAACTTTTTAACAATACGTATTTTTTAGTTCCATCCACTGAAATTCCCTAGAAACAAGTCACCTCTGTAGCAATAACCACCCCTAATGCACGGACTGTGGTCTCTAACACCACTGTCTGAGACCACCGAAAGGTCCAAGAAGAGCCTGGGGCATCTTGTGCCACTTAGTAAGAAAGCTTTTCGGGTTTATGGAGGTCCTGTCAAAACATCACAGCAGCTAGCTGACGGGGTCTCACCGCCTGAAGATGTAACGAAGAGAAGAACAATCAAAACGCACCAAATCAACGAGAATGATACAATGTACAACGTACAATCATAAAGACAGAAAAAAACCTCATTCCTCACTATTTGAAAAGGGTATTACACAACTCCTTTCCTTGAAAATTAATGATCCGGGAGAGAAGATTAGCAAAGATCCTGCCTTTCCCATTGGAACCATTATTGCAGGGCAACCAGACAACCCCTGAAGATGAGAGCAAACTCTACTTTATCCAAGAAGTGAAAGAATTACAAAAAGTATCATTTCACAAAACCTAATGAATGTATGATGATAGGCAATACTTACCTGGTGCAACCATTTGGTAACAAGTCTATATACCAAAGTCACACCACACAGGTCACTTTTGGTGTCAAAAGGAGAAATGACAAGGAGTTAAATGAAACGAACTTTACTGAAATACAAGGCTGGACACTAGTCATTGAAAAAAGCGATTATAAAATAGCACTGTATCTAAACTTGGCTTTTCTAAAAAAGTATTTGTACATATACATGCACCAGAAAGACCCGCAAGGTAGAACAGTGGTCATCTTGGTAGGCAGATGCATGTGCATTTGTTGTGCTCTGCTTGCCTTTATTTTCTAACTTTTTATAATGCAGTAGTAGTATTTCTATACCAATACATTAGAAGAAAAGAAATTAAATGGGCTTTAAATCTCACCATGCTAGGGGCACCTGGGTGGCTCAGTGGGTTAAAGCTTCTGCCTTCGGCTCAGGTCATGATCTCAGGGTCCTGGGATCGAGCCCCACATCGGGCTCTCTGCTCAGCGGGGAGCCTGCTTCCCTTCCTCTCTCTCTGCCTGCCTTTCTGCCTACTTGTGCTCTCTGTCAAATAAATAAATAAAATCTTCAAAAAAATTTTAAAAATTAAAAAAAAAATCTCACCATGCTAATCTACAAAAGGCCATCTAAGAAATGACGTATTATCCTTCCAAAATATGCTGTCTGCCCATCTCTAGCATGCAGGATCGGCGGGACGACCCGGGAACAAATCTTTAATGTGGAATTCACTGCTAAAATGATTCTCTGACAAATCAAAGATCTCCCCAGACTAATACTGTAGGCAGTCTTTAAAAGAGGTGGCCAAATGCCTCCTTGAGCACACTTGACCCCCACTTCCCCATGAGAAGACATTACCGGCAGAGTTTGAAAACTCTCCAGGAGCAAAGGCAGCCTAACAGGACTTAACACAGCGCTCAAGTCCCAGGGAGAAAACACAGGACTGCATATACCTGTTGGCAGGACAATAAAGACACCTTCACACCCATTTACAAAGCCACTTCTCAGGATGACTTTTCAACCATCACTTTCAATTTTAGAAGATACACTGTGCGCTCTAAACGGGGGACTTTTTCAGGTCTCTGTGTTGTAGCTTCATACAAAAATCCGTACGAACAAGACTGGGCTGCACGCTCCGTCGTGGAGTTAGCAAGTCTTAGGAAGCGTGTGCAACGTGTGTGAAGAAGGCACCTGGAGCAGAGAACGGACACACCACGGACGTGTTCTCACCCTCACGGAGCCCGCAGTCTAGAGGGGGGAGGCAGGTGCCAGACAAACCCTCAGTGCTGTGAGGGAGAACAGGGTGCCTCAAGATCAGAAGAGGGGCGTCTAATTCACGCAGGAGGCAGGGACAGTTTGGTTAGGACTGCGGAGGGAGCGGCAGGGACAGGCAGATGGGGATTCCAGGCAGGCAGACTGGTGGCCACAGTGCCGGGGCAGGAAACAGCTGGGAGCGGGCACAGGCCCGGAGAGGCCAGGACAGCGCCGAGAGGGGGAGCGACTCAGCAAGGGACCGTGCTGGAGCCACGCTATGCAAGAGCTGGGGTTTCATCTGAAGTGTGATGGAAGCAGTTGTCCATCTGAAGCGGGAGAGGGATCAGATCAAATATGCACATTAAGATCACCATGGACATGGGCTGGAGGCTCGAGAAGGGACACGGGGGACGAACAGGTCAGGAAGACCCTCCGGGTAAGACACTGGGCTAGCAGCATCGGAGCCGCAGCCCGAGGACTGATCCAGCCAAGCCTGTTCCTGGAACCCAGTCCCAGCCGCCCAGGGACGTGCTGTCTACAGCTGCTCTCACCAGCACAGAGCTGAGCGGCTACCACACAGACTGGCTGGCCCGCAAAGCCTGAAATACCGCTGACCCTTGAACAACGCGGGTTTGAACCATAGAAGTTCACTAATATGCGAGGTCTTTTTTTTTTTTTTTTACAACAGAGTCCCGAAAATGTATTTTCTCTTCCTTATGATATTTCTTAATAACATTTTCTCTTCTCTAGCTTAATCTACTGTAAGAATACAGCATATAATACACATACAAAATACATGTCAATCATCTATGTTATCAGTAAGGCCTCCCATAAATAGTAGGCTATTAATCCAGTCTGGGGGGAGTCAAAAGTGATACGTGGATTCTCAGCGGTGTGTTTTGATGCCCCTAACCCCATGCTGCTCAAGGGTCAACTGTACCTACTGTCTGGCCCTCTGTAGAAAGAGTCCTCTGACCACTGGGCCAGGGGATGGCAGTATAGAGAGAAGTGGACAGGTTCACCATATACAAGCGGGCCTTGATTATTCACGGATTCCATACTTGCGAACCCGCCAACTCACGAGAATTTATTTGTAATCCCACAAACAGTAGTCAGAGGGCGCTTTCAGTCATTCCCAGACACGCTTGATGCACCTGTTCCCAGTGGAGGCCGTACGAGGCCATGCTCTGCCTTCTGGGTTGTTTTGTACTACAGGCAAGTAATACTTTCCACTGTCTCGTTAGCACCATGTTGCTTGCATTTTTTTTTTGTGGCTTTTGTTGGGGATTTAAAATGACCCCCAAGCACAGTGCTGAAGGACTGTCTAAGTGTTTTTCAATGCAAAAAGGCTATGATATACCTTACGGAGAAAATACTTGTGCTGGTAAGCTTCATTCAAGCGCGAGCTAACAGTCCTACAGCCTGTGAGCTCAATGTTAATGAATTAACAATATGTATTAAAGAAGGTGTCCTTAAACAGAAGCACATATAGACAAGGTTATGTATTGATCGGCTGACGAAAATATGACCAGAGGCTTGCAGGAAGCTAAACTAGGAGCATTGTTTCAGTATTTGCTAATTCAGTGTTTGTGGCAGCTTTATAGAACATAACTCTGGCGAGAAACAAGAATGGCTATATTTGGGAGGCAAAAATCAATACAATTTGGGGATGGATTAAATGTGAAGTAAAATGAAGTCAAGAATGACTCCCAGGTTTCTGATGTCAACCACTGGACGGAAGATGATGCCATTTATGGAAATAAGGAATTCTGGAAAAGGCATAT
The DNA here is from genome assembly GCF_963455335.1 of Martes martes. Classification (NCBI taxonomy): domain Eukaryota; kingdom Metazoa; phylum Chordata; class Mammalia; order Carnivora; family Mustelidae; genus Martes; species Martes martes. Next base: position 93,976,623 of record NC_137899.1, read on the forward strand.
ATTTCAGAGGACTGACCCAAAGATTTTCTTTGTACATGTTAAACGTGATTATCTGTGGGACATCCAAGTAGCGATGGCAAATAGATTGTTGGTTCTATGACTTTGGAACCCAAAATATAAATCCAGGGAGAGACAGAAGTTTGGGAGCTCCTGACATACACAGATGGTATCGAAAGCCCTTGGGAATGAGGAGAGAGGGCCGAGCCCCTAGAGCCATGAGAAACTCTTCCTTCCTGAATGAAGGGGTGCATGAACTTAAGGCGTTAGGTGGCTCGATTTGTTTAATATAAAAATACTTTGGGGAGGAACGTAATCTTGGTGGCATATATCTAGAACATGATAAATGTTCATACCCCTTGACTTACTAATTCTACTTTGGAGAATGTATCCTCAATTTTGGACACACCTTGTTACGCTGAGTAACGCTGAGAAACATCTCATGATAGTAAAACCAGAAATAACCTTAACATTTGGGGAACGTTATGCTGACAACACTACTGATGTTTCCCTCTATAATTTCTTCTACAGATTCTAAGCTTAGAAATTTCAACTTCTCCAGAGGTTTAATAAATATCCACTTCTATTTCTTTCAAGCTTTAAACAAAATAAACAAGCAAAAAACAAAAAACAAAACAAAAAACGGATTCTTTCCCCTGACCTACTGAAACGCACATGGCTTTGGGGCCAGGGTCTTGGCCTGTTTTGCCCACCGTGGGGCACCCAGCACCGAGAACGGCACCTGGCATGTTGAATGTGCTCTATGGACTTTTGTTAAATTTAACATTTTAATCACGTAGAACTGATGCTGGTATAATGATGTGAGGTGAGAATACCCGTTGAGAGTTTTCAAATTGCTATCATGTGGTCCCGCTCCCGTTTGTTCAATCGGATTTCCTTTCGCCCACTGCCTCGTGGTGCCTCCTTCGTCATCTATTAGATGCTCACAGACAACAGGGCCCTAAATCTGGCTCACGCATTCCGCCCCACGGATGGGTCTGTCAAGCTTCGTGCCAAATCTGATGCTTTATGGCTTCTTTTCGCGCACGGCAGAGCTAGCCCCTTTGCTCCTCTCCTCTTTCAGGCCTGCACCACCTCGTCTTTCAGGAAGACCCACAGAAGTCAGCTTCTCTCCCGGCTCCACGGGGAGTCTGCTTCCCCCTCTGCCCTTCTTCCCTTTCAGGCTCTCTCTCACTGTCTCTCTCTCAGATAAATACATAAAATCTTAAAAAAAAAAAAAAAAGAAGAAGAAGTTAGCTTCTCAAATTTTAAGACCATTATATAGGTTTTGATTGGAACGAAGAACATCTACATTTGGCGAAAAACGAAAGAGCACATTCCATATTTTAGGCCCTCACTGAGGAAGGGGCTGGGAGGACCTTCTGCCTGGGGGCTCCAGCCCGGTGGTCAGGGGCACCAGCTCCAGATCCAGATGGCCTGGGGTCGGGGTCAGTGCTGCCACTCTCAAGCCGTGGAGCCTTCCTGGCTTCCATATAACTCAATGATAGCATGACCTACCCTACGGCAAGGCTTCGAGGATTCAGGGAATTAATGCAGGTGAAACCTTATAGCAGAAGCAGCAGCACCCAGGGCCTGAAGGCATTAGCTGTCATTTTCATCTTTTTATAACGCGTTTTTTTCCTCAGAGGTCTCAGCAAGATTATCCTCAGATGTTTTATCTGTTTTGCTACTCAAAACGGATTCACGTCTCAGCTGCCTGTTACTATAACCATCCTGTGGGCCAGCCACCAGCCTAAGTGCTAGATCATCAGGTCAACATGATCCTGCGTGATGAAGACGAGGCAAATGGAACAGCAGAGCCTCGGGGAGGTGCACGCGACATTAACACTCTAGAACCATCCGCCCCCTCTCCAGGGATTGTAATCGTGCACGGACCACTCCAACTCACCTGTGAGGACAAGACAAGGACACACTCTGGCATCAGCTGGGGCACAAGCCCCGGCCTCTACCAGCTGCTGCTCAGGAGACCCGAGACACATTATCTAACATCTCTAAGCCTCACTGTCCTCTTGAACAAACACGGAAGATCACAGAGCTCTTTATGTTAGTTAACGGAGATATATCATTATCGTGAGAATGACACCTGCCCAGTACACTCTGGGACCCCAGGGCCAAACTAGATGAGCTACAGACTGGCTGAGTTTGCTGGACCAAGAGGCAGTAGCTCAGGCCCTGGAGAAGATGTGGCCTCGGCTCTCCCAGCCAGAGGCGAGAAGGCCAGGGGCTGGATCTGACATTGTCCTATGGCTTCGGGAAGTTTTGGCCACAAAAGGGCAAGAGAACTAAAAATAATGCTATCGTCAGGTCTCTGACTCTCACTCCTTCAAGGGAAGCTCTCATCAAAACAGCTACCATCTTGTTTGAAACAGGTACTGATTTTTCATTCTGAATGCATTCATTCTAAAACCGGGGTTCTCAATTAGAAATGCAAATTCTCGAGCCCCACCCCAGACCTACTGAAACAGAAACTGAGGGCGGGCCCCCTGATGAGTTTTAACAAGCCCTCCAGGTGACGGATGGTGCCAGAGTCGCAGAAACGCCTCTCCTAACAGGGCCAGACACAAACGGCCCCAGACGAGGGTTCCACGCGTCCCTCCGCGTAGACCCTCACACCTACAAGTACGTCGGGGTGAAAACACAGCCAAGATACACAAAGTCAAAGAACAAACGGGTAGCTTAAGGAGCCTGGCCGTGGGCTGACGAGTGGGAAGTAATAAGTAGGTGGAAGCAGAGACGTGAGATGACATCAAGGAAGGCGAGGAGGAGAGGCCACGCACCTCAAGGGCTCAAGCAGACAGAACAGAAAAGCTGTAGGATTTACTAGGCTCTCCGTCAAGTTTCGCTGTGGGAGGGACAAACATACTGGTTACGGAGCTACCTGAACCAGCAACAGGAAATGGGTCAGTTTCATCAACTCTGCTTTATGGAGCAACCAGAGTCTGAGATCAAGGTCGAGGAGAGAAAGAAAGGAAAGCTAAACACCCAGTGAAGCAATCACCAGCCATGACTTGTATAAACAGGAAACATTTCAAGTTGCCTTCGTTGCCCCAGATTTTACAGCAAGAAGTCCCCTTATCAGCACTGCCCTTAGAATGGGGGAGGGGCAGGGCTCCAGCTGCAGAAAGTATGAAAAGACCCTATACTTTCAAGGTCCCAGCCCTGTGCTCCCAAGGTCAAGAGGTGTGCCCCCTCACGGGAGGCACGGAGGGGGCACGGGTTTGGGCACCACGCTCTTCTGATCATGCTCTAGGTCCCTGGGACCCAGGCCTTCCCCAGGACCCCTGAGTGCAAGTTTTGGTTTTCTGAGAAAAAAGTGACTCTACACTGTACCTGGAAGATTAGAATTAAAAAAAAAAAAAAAAAAAAAAAAAAGCTGCTTAATGGCTGGAAGGGACTCTGAGGTCCTCCGAAACTCATTACGGCTCCACGGGTTTCTCTTCTGTGATTTTTCTGTTTTTGTTAGTAGGTAGCTCATGATGACAAGCTGCAAACTTGCTCAGAGAAACAGGAGGAAGAGCTTCCTAGGAAAGGACTGGAAGCGATGGAGCTGACAGCAGGTAACCCTGCTTTCCTCGGGAAAGGGGGAAATACTCCCTTGGGAGAGGGGGACCGCCAGAGGCATCATGGGCTGCACGGGGGCCCAGAAGAACCCCCTGCAGCAGCCCCCTTACAGACAGGTCTGGGGGACAAGGTGAGTGGCTCCGAGAGGCTTGCGGGAACCACCCCAGGGAAGACCCCCCCCCCATGTTCTGAGCCTTTTATGCACACCGCCCTGGGGGCCGAGAACCCCAGCTCTGCCTCCTCCCTTCTCTCCAGGCAACATCAGGGCAGTCTCTTCACTGCTCTGGGCCTCAGTTTCCCCGTGTCAAAGGTTGATACTAGCATGTGATGATCCCACTGGGTATACACCGTGCCCAGGAAGGTCCTGAGATACTCTAATCTCAATGTTGAGTGTGAGAGACCCTCTAAAAAGAAGAGATTCTTCAGAAAAACAGGATAAATAGCATGATACTGCCAACTCCTGCAAGCTTTCCTGATGGCCACAAGGTGTGGGGAGGAGAAGCGAAAAGGAACAAATATGTACTGAACCCTTGGGTCAGGCCTGCTGAGAAGGGCTCTAGGCACGTTCTCCTGTGTGACCCCAACCAGAGCACCTGTTCCATCTCACAGTGCTCGCAACTCCCACGGCAGCACACGGCCTCCTGGCGTGGCTCACCCTCTGGCTGCCTCGTTCCACTATTAGAGCCAAGTCAGGAAAAATTACCTTGTTCAAGTATCATTTTGATTATATTGGTCCCCTTCTCCTCACCATAAAATGTCTCTTGAATTAGAACCCCTTTTAAACCTTTCAACAACTGATCCCAAACACTTACCATTCTCATCTGCTGTGCTATTTTGTGCTTACCACTCCAGCCAAGCAAAAATTACTTTGCAAATGAATTCCATTATGCACCCTGCTTATTCACCTTGTTAAGCCAGCACAAGAGTTTTGACTGGTTCTGTTGTCTCTTCGTATGGGAATACCTTGCTTATTCGACATCCACGGCAATGAGCTGATCCACAAAACCGATCTACATAAATTAATTTCCCATCTTCCAGAAGTTTAACCCTTTAGGCGTCCTTAAATCCTTTTTGAAGTCGTGCTATAATTAAACGAGAGTTTCTTTAACTATTTTCTAAAGGAAACATTTCTGTAATGTATTAGAGAACCTCCTAGTCTTGGTTAATGGAACATAATGAATATTGACTGATCTTGCCTGATGGTGCAGGTCACACTTGATGAGTAACCCTAGGCACAGCGCTGGGGCTGCAAGTCTAAGTGGTTCAGGGCTGAAGCTGAGCGCGCGTGCGAGCGTGCTCGCTCTCTCTGCCTGTAACGAGCTCCCCTGAAATTTACTTTCCTGCACGAGGCTGCTCTCAGCCTGGATTCTGGGGAGGAAGTGCAGTCACAGAACCCAGGAGGATGTAACATGCTGCCTTTCCGCACAATTTCAGGAATTTACATGCTGCTTTTTGTCAGAGCTCTGTAAATTCTTCATCAGGGAGAGAGAGCGGACGGGGGGAAAAAAAAAGCATAGACTTCCACAACCAGCAATACACCAGGGTTTTCCGAATCTCCTTACCAGAAGACTTTTCACAGGACTGCAGGGCCACTTGCCATTAAAATTTGTTTTTTTTTTTTTTTTAAGATTTTATTTATTTATTTGACAGAGAGAGATCACAAGTAGGCAGAGAGGCAGGCAGAGAGAGAGAGAGGGAAGCAGGCTCCCTGCTGAGCAGAGAGCCCGATGCGGGACTCGATCCCAGGACCCTGAGATCATGACCTGAGCCGAAGGCAGCGGCTTAACCCACTGAGCCAACCAGGCGCCCCTAAAATTTGTTCTTTAATGTCTTGTGCTACCAGAAGTTCCACACAGAACTGGCATGATGGATCCCTTCGCTTATGACAAGCTCTTGGAAAAATCCCTTTTTTTTTTTTTTAAAGATTTCATTTATTTATTTGACACAGAGAGAGAGATCACAAGTAGGCAGAGAAGCAGGAAGACAGTGGGGGGGGAAGCAGGCTCCCTGCTGAGCAGAGAACCCAATGTGGGGCTCGATCCCAGATCCCTGAGACCATGACCTGAGCCGAAGGCAGAGGCTTACCCACTGAGCCACCCAGGCGCCTGGAAAAATCCTTTTATGTTGTGAATCACAACTCCACAGGCTGAATCCCTGAGGTGATACTGATACGGAGGAGGAAAACAGTAAAAATACAGAAGGCAACCTGATGGCATCAGGATGCCGATGCAATCTGGTCAGTGCGTGACCCCGAAGTGCTTTTCCACCCAAAGTTAGGGCCGCTTCTACCGTGCTCTTTCCCTGAGGACGGCGGCGGCACAACCTGAAGGAGAAGGCCCTCACGTGCTCACCGAGGGCTTTCTTTGGCGGAGGTTTTAGAAAGTTTACGGCATTAGCACATCAAAGAGTCAATCCATCTTCATTCTGCTTAAACACAGTGGCATTTAATTAATCAGAAGGAACGAGAGCACAAGAAGTTAGGCAAGGATTGCTAAAACAGACCACTTTCAAAATACTACAAATCTCTTCAATGCCATGTGCAGAAATAAAGTGGCTGTAAAAACCACAAAATTATTTGGCCGTTTTCAAGGTTTGCCTTTTCTTTCCTTTTTTTTTTTTAACTGGCAACTACTTCACTAGCTTACTTCCTAATGGTAAAGTCCCTCATCAGAAAGCCATAGGCTGAATGGCCTTGTCCATCAGTATCTTCTGCCTTTTCTGTTGGCTTTAGACCAAAGACAGGGAGGAATCCTGGCTGTTAAGGCTGACTTGTAGCCACTCTCATGAACACTTAGCTTACTTGTCACAGAGAACCTGGAAAAACAGGTATGGCTTTAGCTGACTCAGAGTCTCCAAAGAATTTGACAAACTGTCCTTTCTAAACCTGGGTGAACTGATATTACACGGAATCAAGACTCTTGTGTGTGTTCTCTTCTCTTCTTTCGACGAGCTGTTCAACTTCATACACCTGAGTCCTCTGCATTCTGTTTGTCAGCTCTGTAGGAGACAGTAAGTAAGGTTCTAAAGAGCTGGAGGTAGAGGGGTGACTTCAAAGCGACCAAGCACATTCAGAGTCAAGCAGAAGGTGGCACTGTTGGAGTGAAGGAGGGCCAGACATGCGCAGAAGGCACGGAGACCGAGGTGAGAGCAAGCCAACTATCGGTTACCAAACCAGGGCCGGTGTAATGTAAGTTATTACTCAGATATATTAGGAAGAGTCAATTCAACAAATATTTACGAAGGGCCTACTAGCTTTAACAAACTGCCCAGCTACTGTGGGGGATACAAAGATGAATCAGATTTGGTTCTCCCGCCAGGGGTTCACAATGATGCAAGAACCCTGAAGTCATTTTTCTTGTGTACGCTGTACTAATGAGACCATTATTAAAGAACTGTATTCGGTTTCGACCACCACCATTTCTTTTTAATGTGGACAAACTAGAGACAGCTCAGAGGGAGAGGACGCAGAATAGGCTCCACGAGGAAGCGGCTGTAGAGACCCAGTTCCTATCTCCAAATACATGAAAGGTTCTAGGGGAAAGAACTGAGTAAAAGAAAACAGGTTTGAATGCAGGCAGGTGAGAATGAGGCAGCCCCAGGAATTTCTCAGCAATCGGGTTACCAGAATCCTGGAACTGGTTACTGAGGGGGTTCCTAGTGTGGCCTTTTCGGGGGGGGGGGGGACTGTTTCGATGAACTGGCAATTTCAAGTCATGGACATTCACCTTCCTGAAGGCAGGAGGATGAACTACATTTCCCCCAAGATCTTCTCCTGCCCTGGGTCCCAAACCCCCGAGAGGCCAAGCTGGCTTTTCTTCTACAACTCCCTGAGAGATCTGCTGAGTGACCCTCCGGATCTAGATCCCTTCTAATAAGCACCACAAAACCACCTGGAATACAAGATAGCAGCTAGGCAGCAAAGCCAGGAATTAAAAAAATTTCCAACAGCCACATATGAGGCAGGGGTCCATTCAGAACAGAACGCAGAACCCTAAATACCAAAAACGAAGTCTCCCAGTGGTGTGTGCAAATTAGAAACATACTTGCATTTACAAGGATACAAAATGTAGTAATGAAAGAGGAAGAGATGGTAATTAGAGAGGGTGATTTCTAAGGAAACTTGTAATAGGAATTCCCAACATTCCAAAATACTTGTTTGGTCCAAATTAAAATATATATATTATTTCCAGAGAAAATAGGGAAATGGGGTCTTCCCTTTACACCTGAAGAAACACTAGTATGTTGAGAATTAAAAACTGGCAAACCTGGGGCGCCTGGGTGGCTCAGTGGGTTAAAACCTCTGCCTTCGGCTCGGGTCATGATCCCAGGGTCCTGGGATCTAGCCCCATGTTGGGCTCTCTGCTCAGCAGGGGGCCTGCTTCCTCCCCTCTCTCTGCCTGCCTCTCTGCCTACTTGTGATCTCTGTCTGTCAAATAAATAAATAAAATCTTAAAAAAAAAACCCAAAACTAGCACACATGCAGGCACGCGCGCGCGCACACACACACATATCCCAGCTTGAGTCAGGCCACTGTCCAGTGAGCCCAGATGTACTTTTGACTCTCACTTCCCATACCCCCTGAACTCCTCGAAGACAGGGACCCTACATAAATGCTCGCAGGTGATGTCATTAAAGAGGTGCCCTGTCTGTAAGACGGGGGTGACAGCGCTCACCCCGGGGGCCTGTTAGGACTGTGAGTTCACGGGACTGGGGCGAGCACCACAGACCAAGTGGAGCCTCGGTCATGCTTTGTGCTGCAACTTCACGTCTCAGTTTCTTTTAGAGGAAAAATAAAGACCTCCCTATACCAGCTTTTCAGTTTTCTTCCCCCCCGCCAACTAGAGTTTTGCCATATGAAATGGAACTATTACGAGTTTGGGCCTTTTGGGTTCACACTCTATCGGTGGTTATATAAAGTCGGTTGGCATTATCCTGAGTCCCGTCTTTGATAGCTGCCTGAAGTGCCCGAATTGCCACCATAAGACTGCCAGAAAGCTCTGGCAAATTACACGTTCAGAGAACAATACAAAATGGTTACATAGCCTACCCTCTTGATCATCACTACTTTGTTTCATATAAACTTCAAAGGTGGTTCCCCAAGATTAGTCTCTAAGGAGGAAGGAAGAGAAATGAAACATTTTTTTTAAAAAAATTTAAGTACGAAGACTAGAAGCAGCTGTAACTTGCATAAGGCACCACATTTTTTCTTCTAGGAAAACTATGTTGAATGCACGATGAGCCAGACCCTGGCCTGGGACTGAGCGGCTGCCGTTCCTCTGAGGAGGTCCTGGGGGAGCCACCTCGGGCCGCTCCCTCTCCGGGCCTGCCTGTGGTGGGGGCATGGATCTGGGTCAGGGGCGAAGGTTATCTTTCCTACTTCGGGATACTTTCACGGAGGCACAGCTGCAGCTCCTGAAACTGCTCTAACGGTTTGTTTCCTCATTTTTAAAGTGGCACAGAATGTGAGAAATTCTCTACCTGAAACCAGCAGAAACTCAGTGGGAATAGAAATCTAGAAAGGTCACAGAGGGGGTCAAAAAGGCTCTTTCTTCTGTGGCCATAGGGGGTTTATTGTTGCTGGTGCCCAAACTGGAGGGGGAATAGCAGGAGATTAGTAATTGAAATGTTGCTATTATTGGTTTTCTAAACTATTTGTGGGCTAGTCCTTCCCTGGAGTCATCATGCCTGTAAGCAGCCCCCCAAAATAGAGGAATTTAACCCATGCCTAACGAACTAACAAAATACCTCTTACAGCCAGGCACTTCACAGGCACTCATTTCTGATGGAGTCCTTGCACAGCAATGAGGCTGAAAACACTACAAAACTCCGGGAAGTTAAGTAACACGCTCAAAGTCACACAGCTAGATTCAAACCCAGGTCTCTCTGATTCCAGTACTAGAGCACACTGTCCGGAACTGACGGTAAAATTAAGGAGCCTTGATTCACTGCTCAAAAGTAGTGAGAATGAAAACAATATTTATACTTACTCATTTTAAAAATATAAAACACAAACACAGGAAAAGATATTTTAGAACATGTGTCATCAAATTCTTTTAATGGAAGATGATTCAGAACCCATTTCTTGGTAGGCATTTTGGTAGGTGTCTTCAGACCCATCTGATGAGAACTTTCAGTATTAGAGTTTTGGGAAGTCGGACTGTGTAAGTCAATACTAATTGACATGACGCATCTCGGGTATGGCGGAACATGATTAACTTGGAATTTAGGGTCCTCTAATTCAGAACCCATGGCAATATAGGCCTGTGGTTCTATGTGGCTGGCCTTTGCACTACATACTGAAAAAAAGCCTTGCTAAGCAAGTTGCTGGAGTAAACACAATCGCAGGGCAAATGTTTAACTTTCTAAAGAAAATAAACCTTTTTAAAGAAGTCCAACTTAATCAGTACCAAGTTACTGAAAACGAATGTGCTATTTATAAACCTAACCTTAAAAGCAAGTAGCAGGAGACTGGTAACACTTTGCTACCCATTAATCTGTATTATCAAACATACCCTGTTTCAAAGACCACATTTCTCCCTCAACAGCGGGCAGTTCAGAAGGCTTCACTGCTGCATTCAGACCTTGACCCAGTATCCCAACTTGGGGCAAGTGCACCCCATTCAAGGAATGAGTGCGCTCCCAAATTCCAGCTGAAATGCCTCACCTGTCATTATACTGCTCCTGAGAAGAACCCCATGTTCGATTTTTGTGGCAGCTTGAAAACGATTAGAAATCTTCTCGGCGAATTCCCCAGGAAAAGCCCTGCTCCTTCAGGATACACAGCGGGAGCCCATGCATTCTGACTGGGATATGGTAAAAATCAGGCTCACTGAATCCAGTGGATCTCGCCAAGGAGGGAAAAAGGAGGTCACCAGAGTCTTAGATGCACTCATCACACTAAGTGAATGTAGGTTCCAGCAGCACAATCCTTTATAGAGGTCACCTGTCTGTTTTAGAGCATGACCAACAGTCTCCTTCCAAAAGACCCAGGCCTGAGCTTGTGCCCCGGGAGGCTGGACTGGTTGAGAAGGGAGAGGAGGAAGCCTAGGGAAATAAGGCTAAAGAGGCAGGGAAACTCCAGCAGAGTCGAAGGGTATGAAGTATAGGAATAGTTAAAATAGCACACAGACAAAACTGAGCGAAACCCAGGGTGGAAAGAGGTGACCAGGTAGGTCATCTGGAACAGGGAATGGAGCCTGAAAATAAAAACAAGTGAGCTCCCGAGACCTTTGAGATCCATGATTATGCTTAAACCTTAACACCTTACCCACCCACAATTCTTTATCTGGTGTAATGCACCGAAAGAACGAAAGGACGCTGTAGTCGAACGAGAGTGCCAAGTCTCAGCCTCAGGGGTATGGACTACATTCCATATGGATTTAGAACGAAAGGAAAGGGAGAGGACCAGCACAGTTTCCGAGATGGGCTTCTCATAAAGTTGACAAAATACATCCCAAATACACGTACCCAGGCCCTTGTAAAACGGAAAGCAGCGTTTACTATAGTTCTGAATTCAATGCCAAGTTCCCTCCCTAATGCACACGCAGAGTGTCCAGCAGAGGGAGTCTCAAGGAGGTACTTAATAAAGAGAAAATTGTTTCATTTTAACACTCCATAGACAGTGGGAGCATTGACTGTAGCCCCCTCCCATAGACACAGACGAACAATGACTGCCCGACATGGGTTCTCCTGCCCTGTTCACAGAGCCACCGGCTCGTTCTATTCTGCCTGGTGGAGTGATCAGAAATTTCGTTTTGTTTTGTCGAATGGTTAAATGGACCTTGTGTTCTTCAGAATCAAAGAGGAAAGCCCCTGGAATAACATCTCTCTGTTGCCTTCTAAACAGCCCCTTTGTTTCTAAGAGAGTCTGAAAAAAAATATTTACAGTCCATAGGTTATTTACAGCCTCATTATCCAGGGCCTGACTGGTAACTTTATTCCATCCAGAAACCAAATTCATTTGGAGCCCTGGAACTAATAACAGATTTTCTTTTCAGATAAGTTTTTTTTTTTTTAATCTGCCTCTTGTAACAGAGATAAAACTATTAATGCGTTCCCTGTCTCACTCGCCAGCACTGTTCTCGGGATTTATAGAAGGATTAAAACCTCCTCTCCCCGCCCCTCCTCTCTGCTCCACACAAACCCTTTCCCCTCTCATTTGCTATTTCATCCACAGAATATCCGAACAAAACCGAAAGAAAGCCAGATGGACCAACGCGAAAAGTATGTAAAGGCTGCTATTTCAATGATTTCATAAGAAAAACATTTTCACGATGAAATGACTGAAAAAAATCGGGCACCCTTCGGTTTAAAATTCCTTCTACTACAAGCACACAAAAACACACCGAAGTGTAAAAACTTAGTTGATTCTGGTTTGATTTCTGGCTGGAAGCTGACAAGAACTGACTGAAGAGAAACGAAAGAAAGACAGGGAGGGCAAGGGGAAGTGGAGAGCTTTTGCCCTCCGTTCTTCTCTTTCTTCCTGAAGAGTCAAATGAGAAAAATGATCCCACGCCAGGTGAAGGTGCACCACGCAGGTTTACCCAGACCGACCGAGGAAAACGTCTCGGCCGCCCCCCCGCCCCCGACTTGAAAACCTAAACTATATTTTCCCTTACACACGCTAATGCGGGGAGATTTTAGCCAATTTCATTGTTCTGCCTGGGTCTGAAATGGACTTTTCCTCCGTACCCCCCTCTCATCACCTAGCCCCATACATTCCCATTCGACAGCCCCCCCAAATCAGAGGCTCGCGGAGAATAAAGGAGTGTGGGGAGGGAGTGGAGAGCAGTGGAAAGGGGAGCCGTGGGGACAGAGTGGGAAGATCACCCAAAAGGTAATTTTCTTGGGGGGTGAGGGGGGAGGAGGAAAGCTAAACCGCATCACCTTTATTTATTCCAAATAAATGAAAAGCACAGTCACGGGTCTGTCTTTTCCCAGGCGCCCCCTCCCAATTTCTTTTCTTCGGGCAGTAGCCCACCCTCGCACCCCCCCCCCCCAGCCCCTTTCTCCACCCTGGAAATAAGATCCTGTTAAATTCCGGATCCCGGCCGTTCCGTGGGCAGGGGAGGGGGAGGCGGGGAGGGGTCGGGAGCCGGTTAAAGCCCCGGGGGTGGGGCGCCGGAGGCCGGGCGCCCGGGGGGCTGCGGGCCGGGGGCTGCCCGGCGAGGGGCCGCGGGCAGAACAAAGCTGCGGGGGCCGCGGCGGCCGGGCGGCGTTGGGCGAGCGGGGTCGGCGGTCCGGGCGCCCCTTACCTTCGTACACGGGGGCCATCGGGGCCGGGGTGTCCGCGATTCATGGCAACGGAGAAGGGAACGCGGCGCGCGAGCTCGGCCCCCCCAGCCTCAGTCGGAATCTGCCATCTTGAGCCTGTGTCTCCGCTCTCGGCGCAGCCGGGGCCGCCAGCGCCCGCATCACCGCCTCACTTGGCCGGCGCCGGGGGAGGGGGCCGGGCGCCGCCGCCGCCGCCGCCGCGGCCGGGCCCTGCGCGGGGCTCCGGGCGGCCGGGCGGGCGGGCGCAGCGGCCGAGGCCGAGGGGCCGGGCGGCCGCGGCCCCCGAGCGGGTCCGCGGTGGGGCGGGAGCCGGGGCGGGCAGCGCGCGGCCAGTGCCCGGCCGGAGCTCAGCTCAGCATGGCTGTGTGTGGGGGCTTCGGCAAAAGTTGCACGGGAGGCGGAGGAGGGGCGGGCGGAGCCGGGAGGAGGGGCGGGGGCGGGGGGCGGGGGGCGGGGGCGGCGGGCCGAGCGCGAGCGAGCGAGCCGCGGAGCGCGGAGTCCGCGCGCAATCGAGCGCCGATGGCACGGATGCGAGGCGGGGAAGGCCGAGCCGAGGGCAGGAGCGGCGGGCCGGGGCGGGCGCGGGCGCGGGCGCGGGCGGGGCGGGGCCGGGGGCGCGGGCGGGGCTCGGGGCCGCGGCGAGGCTCGCGGGCAAGGTGCGCGCGGGGCAGTTCCGACCGGCCGGGGACCGCCGGGCCGCGGGGGGGGGGAGCAGCCAGAAGTTTGTGTGCGCGCGCGAGCGGGGCGGGAGCGGAGGGGCGCGCGGGGGGCGCCGCGGGCGGAGAGTGCAGCCGCCTCGCTCCGAGCTAGGTGTGGAATGAATGGAGGGAGGAGTGGGCGCTCGCCGGCCTCCGGGGAGGACGAGTGAGGGGAGGAGCTTCTGGCGTCCCCGGGAGGTCGGAGGTGCGGAGCCATTCCGCGCACGCCCCAGACAGGCGGCCCCCGGTGGTGGCCGAATCCCTGCGGGAATCGGGTTTGCACGCCACGCTCACGGCCGCGGAGTCCTGCGGGGGCCCCCGACTCTGCCGCCTGGACGGTGGCTCCCAGGCCTCTGCCCTGCTCCTCGCGCTCCGATCCGGGCTTCAACTAAACCTCCTCCAAACTCCCCAGCCCGGAGTCTCTCCAGGTTCACTTCAGCTCCCTCCTGGATTCTTTGAAAGGATGCCCTGCCGTCGCCTCCCACGTAAGAAGACTCGGGTCCACGCTTAGGCAGTGTTTTTGAAGCTGTGGGTCGCGACACATTAACTGATCATAAAATTGGTTCCGTGGATGGCGACCTCTTTTTAAAAAAATGCGATGCAGTGGAATCGACAATATTAGAATCCATTGTCCTTTGGTGAGGGTCACTATGGTTTCAGAATCCTTTTGTTTCAGTTGTATATACTGGACAACTGTACTGACCATGATGTAAATTTTATTTCCTACTGTGGGTCAAGGGTCAAAAGTTTAAAATCTGTACCTTGGGAGCTGTAAAGTAACGATCACTGTAACTTTCTTAAAAACAATCATGATTTTCTCACTACTTCTTATCCTTCCCAACCTCCATACCCCGTGACAGGGCACACACACACACACACACACACACGCCAAAAAAGTAAGCCCTTTCATACACTTAGCTAGTTTGGGTGGTAGCGCATAGTTCCCCCTTCCTCTCAGGGTGACCTTTGACTCTGCCAGTTTCTTCACCCCTATATCCAGTGCAACGCTCCCTACTGCTTCTCTTAGCCTAATGTTATCCACATTTGCAGAATCCTAGATTACCACTGCTGGAAACACCTTCTGGGGCAGCCCTCCCTTTTAGAACTGAAAAAGCGAGGCCCCTAGAAGCCAAGTGCATTGCCCAGTATTGCACAACATTCACTCTTAAGGTAACATCTTTTGGCTCCTTTGGTGCTCTTTGCTTCACACCATTCATTCACCCCTTCCTTTCTATCCCACCTGCTGTCCTTAATTGGTCTCGGGCCAGTTCACCCTAAGTGCTGTCACTTCCCTAACACACAGTTCTGACCCTTCTGTGCTCCTGCTAACATCCTTCACGGAGTAAACCTCTGCTGACAGGTACCCAGCTCCCTGGCTCTTAATCAAGGCAGGGAGGCCTGACTTACCATCCCAAGTACACGAGTTCAGCAAGTCACTGCCTCCAGCAGGACTGGTTCCCTTGCGGTCTTCCGCCAGCCTTGCCCACCTGTGCCTTTGCCCAAGCTGCGACTTTCCCACCAAGAGCGCCTTCTCTATCTTTTCTCTTTCACCAGATTTTCTACCTGTGCCCGACTTGGGTCCTCCACAAAACAGCCAGAGGCAGCATGAGATGAAGATAGATCTGGGTTCAGAGCCCCGTTCCTCCAACTTCCTAGCTGTGTGAACTTGGTCAAATTGCTTCACCTCTCTGAGCTGCAGTTTCGGCATCTGCATTACCATGAGATCGTAAGGAGAACAGTGTTCTTCCCTTGTATCCGTAAGAGGCTATCATGACATTTACTATACATGTATTGTCTCTCTTCCCCTTCCCAGTGCTACCTAACAGAACTTGCTGCAGGGATGGAAATGTAACCATTGGTGGCTCTTGAGCACGTGGAATGTGATTAATGTGCCTGAGGAACTGGATTTTTCATTTTCACGGTCACATGTGGCTGGCGGCTACCATATTGGATGGAGATCTCTAAACTGCCCGTTCAGCAAGGGCAAAAGCCACATTGATCTTAATTCCCCAGCAAGGAGCATGTTGCCTGGCATAAGCTAGGTCCTGCCCAAATATCTGGGGAGTGATGACTGCCCCCATGTATTGTGTGCAACTTTGCAGCACGCACAGTGCTAAGAGCTGGGTATAAATTATTTTGTATAGTGCTCCCCACGACCCCTGAGGTGGGGTTGGAGATAGAGCCAGTACAGAGTGCTGGCAGATAGCAGAGGTTCAATAAAAGGTTGTTGTTATTATCATGAAAAACTCCATGTGACCAATGTAACTGACTTTTTTTTTTCTTTTTGAGAGAAAGTGGGGAGGGGCAGAGGGAGAGGGAGAGAGAGAATCCCAAGCAGGCTCCATGCCCACCATAGAACCTGACGCGGGGCTCAATCTCACAACCCTGAGGTCATGACCTGAGCCGAAATCAAGAGTCTAACGCTTAACTGATTGCATCACCCAGGTGCCCCAGTCAAACTGATTTTTCTCTCTTCTTCTAGGCTCCGAGAACAGTTCCTCTCACACATGCTCTGCTGTCACATGGCATACCCCACCCTAGATGACTGACTCTCCTCTTCTGTGGAGGTGGCCTGTCCCCACAACTGGGCTGGCCGCATCTTGGGGCAAAGTCCATTGTATACTTGTCTGGATGTCCCTCAGCTCAGGGCTTGCCCTCCTTCGTATTTAGTAACTGCCTCTCACCTTGTCCCAGTTGCTGTCAAGCCATGAATGATTCTAGGCAGTAGTTCTCTCTGGAATATCCCCTCTGTCCTTCCAAAATCCGTATGTTGAAGTCCAAACCCCCGTGCCTTGGAATGTGACTGTATTTAGAGATAAGGTCTTGAAAGAGGTAATGCAGTTAAAATGAGGCCATTTGAGTGGGCCCTAATCCAATATGACTGGTGTCCTTACGGGAAGAGGAGATTAAGACACGGACATGCAGAGGGAAAACCATGTGAGACGCGGGGAGAAGGCAGCCATCAGCAAGCCAGGGGAGAGGCCTTAGAAGAAACCAAACCTACTGACACTTTCACCCCAGACATCTACCCTCCAGAATTGCAAGAAAATAAATTTTGGTTCTTAAGGACACACAGTCTGTGGTAGGAAACTAAGAAACCCCCCACAGAAGGTGAATTAAAATGAAGAAAGATCACTTGTGTCACCTGAAAACATCTCAAAGGTGGTCTCCTTCCCACAGGCCCACCTTGGGCATGGAAAGTGAGTCCCATGAAAGGAGAACAAGACGGAGACAAGCAAGTAAGATGGCCGCCTTCTCTTTAGACCGCTAAGACTAAACTCTACCTGTGTGATGCTCGACTGCAGCAAAAAAAGAACTTTCCGTTGAGCCAGCATACATGGCATCATGTAGGTGGGAAATGTTATTTAAATGAATTTAGATTTTTTTCTCATGAGTGGGCAGACTGATATACCTATCTGTCTCCCTTCCCTCCTGTGACTACAGTCATGTGGCAGCAGGATACAAACCCAATAGCGAACTGCCCCTGAAGGAGAGCGCGAGAGCAGGAAGGGGACAGAACCTGAGACACAGCCCCAAGGAGCACCAGTATTTGAAGTGAGGGAAGTGGAAAAAGAACTCCCTGTGGAGGAGAGGACAGGGAAGCAGGAGGACAACCTCCACATCCTAGGACAAAGACCACCCACAGCAAAGGGAGGTGTGGTCAGCAGTGCTCCATGCTAATGAGAGATCACATGAGACAGGTCTGGGGGAGACAGCCATTGGATTTAGCAACAAGGTTACATTTGTGACTCTGGTGAGACTACTTATGGGGGAAATGGAGGTTCTTAAATTCAACCGGAAAAGAACATGCGGTGTTTTGACAGGTGGAGAATAGAGGGTGAGGAGGGTTATAGAGGCTCCAGAAGAGGGCGCTAGAGAGCATTCCAGGTGGAAACCGTGCGACCCAAGTCACAGGGTAAGACAAGGACCTGGCTCCAGGGGCTAGCGCATCTAGCTAGATTAGTATGCTCCACATTACATTTATTTAATAAACACATTAGAACTTAGTATTCTTAGAAGTTTACAGATACTTGCCCATTTAATAAGTCCTTTTCTTTTTTTCCTTTTGCATTGCATGGAACTCTACGCTGCCGAAAGGCCACGTAACTTTAGTGCCTTTTGAGAAATGCAACAAACACAAGAAAACTGGAGAGGACTTAGTAGCCATCTACGTTACCTCTCCTCAGTGTGTCTTTTGACAAATGGTATGAGTCATATCTTTCTCGGGGCTGACCACACATTGCGGGGTGGGGAGAGTTCTGACCTGGTTTCAAGTTCATTTTGCTTATAGGGCAAATGACAAACATCTTTTCTCATTTATGACTACCATTGTGAAAATGCGCAACATCCCGGTACCTTGAAGACCATAAGATGTAGATGTTTGTCTTTGGGGTGTATATCTTCAGGTCTTCTTGTCTTGTTATCACTCTCTGGGAGTTTGTAGTGTGATATCTGTGCAGGTTGTATCGTATCTGGACTTGATAGGCAAGGCTCTTGTTTCCCTGCCTGGTCCTTCTTTCTGTGTCGAAGCCTCTGGTCTTGCCTTTGCAGGATATGCCTGGGGAGAGATGGTTTGCTTTCTCAGGATCTTTTAACAACCTGTCTCTCTCTTGGTCTCTGGCTCTGTGTATGTCTGTTTTTCTCTCTCTTGCCAATGTATCTGCCTCGTTTTCTTTTTCTGTGCATTTTCCTATCCCACACACAATTCCTTCTTTCTCTCTTTCCCTTTTATGATTCACGTCTTAGCAAGTCATAATATCAACCTACATTTGTTTTAGGTATTCTAAAGAAGTTACATCATATTTTGGCTTTACACCTTTGCTTAGCTTAAATGGGATATTTTGTAATAGACTGGGGTTGGACAACTGCATGACTCCCCCAAACAAAGTCTTCGCTGGCAGGGCAGGATGCTGACAGAAGACATGAAATAGTAGACATTGCATTTAAATTAGGAACAATCAGAACAAAAGCTTTAAGGGCAAAGGGTAGAGCAAGGCTTGGCAGGGTGAAGGGAAGCTGTGGAAATGACCATCCTGGAGAAATTGCACTGGCAAAATCAGGGGAATACAGAAACATCATTCATTTTCTGCTTCTGCTCCTAGAAGAAGAAAAAAAAGAAAGATCAGACACCTGATCGGGGGACACAGGAAAGGCAAAGAGAGGCAGGAAGAGTATTCGATAGAAAGGAGTTATTGTCGGAAGAATAAATGCCATCAGCCTACGAGTGTGAATGGAGCACAGAAGATGGGGTGATTCTGTTGGAGGTTTTAGAAATCGCAGACTAGGACGGATTTGCCTGTGAGAAGCAGTTCAGAGAAGCACTCCAGCCCTGCGGAGAAATTTCCATGATGAGGGGAGATGGGTAATAGCTTGGTTTGCCTGACATCAAGTCCAGGCTGAATGTGGACAAACTAGGCAGAAAGAGCATAGGGAGGAGCCTCCAGCTTGAGTGGATACAGAAAAGAGAGTAGACATAGGAGAGCTCTTTCAAAAGACTGAGGATCCTGGTAAGCCAAGTTAAGCTAACTCACTGATTAATCAGTGGACCCATGCATTTCTGGGCTGTGTCAACTTTGTATGGTAGAGTTCCCTCCCACGGGCAGGAAAGAGCTTGCCCCTATGTGGCAACCCCTGGGGGGAGGGGGATGGCCCCAATGGCAGAAGGCTTTTTGGACTGCCTGTCATCTGAGGCTGCCAGTGACCTCTCCCATGCCAAATTCAGGGCCCTTTCTCAGCCTCTCCCCTGCCTGATCTCTAAACAAACATTAGTTAGCCACTGTTAATCCTTTCATCCTTCTTGAATCAATTCCCTCCTCGACTTCTCATAACAGTGCACTTTTTAAATTTCCTTTCAACCTCCCTGGCCATTCCTTCTCTCTTTCTTTTTTTTTTTTTTCCCACCAAGAAATTCAATTCATCAAATGGTCAGTGCCTGCCTGCTTACCATGTGTTAGATTCTAGAGCAGGAGCTGGGAGTATAAAAGGGAATAAGCCACCGGCCCTGCTTTCAAGGAGCTCAAGTTCAAAACCGCCAGGTAGAGTATAATACATTCTAGTGAATGCAGCAGTAAAAGGATGCACATTGTCAAAAGCTAGCACAGAGGGACAAATGGCAGAGAGTGTGTTTACAGGGAGCGAGGAGATGGCCTGTCTGTGCCCAAGAGCGTGAATCCTGGCAGGGAGAAAGCGTGTAGAAAGCCATGTGTGTCTGGGATCTGTCAGAAGTCAGAATATTGCTACACACCAAGAACGAGGCCCAGGCAGTGATCAGGAATGTGGCTGGAAGAAGAGGCAGAGTCGTGTTGCCAAGACAAGGAATTTGTCCTTTATTCTATATGCACCAGGTGTAGGGAGAAAACGAGTTCAGTTTTGAACCTGTTGAGTTTAAGGTGCCTGTGAGACATGCAGATAGGGATGCTCATTTGCCAAGTGAGTGTAGGAGGCTGGAGCTCAGCCAAGAGTTTTCAATAAGAGAGAAAAATGTTTTTGAGCCATCGGTCTATCGGGGGTGGCTAATTCATAGGAGCGAGGAGATCACACGGGAAGAGGTACTTGGTGTCAAATCTCAAAGCGTGGGCCTTGGGTCACCTGCGTCAAAACCCAAAAGGAACTTTCTAAAGATACTCCTTGGGTAGAACCCCAGGCCAACTGACTCAGGAATCTCTGGTGGGGGTGCCTGGAAATCTGCATTTTAAAAGTACTCAAAACAGAGGTACTCAACAGCCACCAATATGGACACCCACTGGTATGGGAAGCTAAGAAGCAAAAGGCTGACACTTGGAAGGGAGAGACCCAACCATTTAGGGGCTGTGTGGTTTCCTCTAGGGATAGAGTTGCCAGCCCAGAGTCCTGACATCATGGAGGTGAGCCACGGACTTCCAGGCTTTTCGGTATGTGAGAGAAGTGAGGTCTTTATTCAGTACCTCTAGCCGGGCCTCCTGCTACTTGTCACTAACAGCATCTTAATTAATATAAAGAAGAATTTAATTTTGTGATTTCCAGATAGTGTTTCCCTCATAGTCTATGCGTAGCTCTTTAAAAATATTTCAACAGCCTCAAAGTGTAATTTTTAAGAAACAAAAGCTATTTGGCATACAATTCTGAGGATTTTCACTGTACGTGTGAGAGGAATTTGAATTTTTAAAGAATTTCTCTACAAATATGGCAGTATCTTCAGCTCGCATTCCATTTGCCCTAGGTGATACATTTAATCAACATTCAGAAACTGCTGATTTGCTTATCTTCTCTGTAGGAGACATATACTGCCTTGCCTGATTTGAGCCAGTTTGGCTGGCTATATAGAAGGCAGAACAACAGAGATTTAATATACATACATATACATATATATATGCACATATATAATTATTATGTATAATAATTATTATAAATATATAATATAAATAACTATTTATAATGTATTTATATATTTAAATTCATACAAATTAAATATTTATATGATTATATATCCATATATTTAAATTTATATAAATTAAAGACTATATAAATTATATATTATATAAAATACATAAATTAAATATAAAATAAATATATACTTATATAAATATGTATATTATTTATTTTTTTTCTTGGATTTCCTTGTGCTCTTTTGACATTATTTTGTTGATTCCAAACTTCTGAATGTCAAATCCTGTGGCAAGTAACCACCGAAAGGGTAAGGTGGTGAGCAGGGAAGGGCCAGAGTTCTTACATCAGGGAATAGGCTGGCATCACCGGGAGCCTGAGTCTGAGCTTAGGGCAAAGCCAGGGCTGGCTGAGGATGGCTGACGTTGAACATGGCATTAGCTATGAGACTGACCCCACTCACCCTATTCATACTGCAGCCTATCTCCCCTCCCCCACCATCCTCCACTGCACCTCGCTTCCCCTTACCTGGTGGTCTTAACTTTTTTGGTTTGTGAACTCGTTTGGCAGTCTAATGGAGCCTAGGGACCCCTTCTCACAACACTGTTTTGTATTTTTTTTTAAGATTTTTATTTGTTATTTGACAGAGAGATCACAAGTAGGCAGAGAGAGAGAGAGGAAGCAGGCTCCCCGCTGAGTAGAGAGCCCGATGTGGGACTCGATCCCAGGACCCCGAGATCATGATCTGAGCAGAAGGCAGAGGCTTTAACCCACTGAGCCACTGAGCCACCCAGGCACGCCGCAACACTGTTTTTAAATGCATTAAAAAAAAACATAAAGTTACCAAAGAAACTACTGACACTGAGATACAGTTACCAAACATATGTTTCTTTATTGATACATTAAATAACTAGATGGAACTGAAGGTCCAATGGCTACAAAGTAGTGAGGAGTAGAAACAATAGTTCAAGGTAAGGATACAATGTAAAAAATACCTGTAACTTCCACTGGGAAAGAACTCAGAGCCACTGCAATCCCTCAGGTGGCTAGTTGCCTACAGTCAGATTCGAAGGTTTAAGGTTAATGAGAATAAAGAAGTCATTTTTTTTTCACTCAAGTTCACAGACCCCCTGAACTCTAGCCACAAACCCCTTGTGGATACGGGGCTCTAGGATAGAACTCCTGTCCTTATCCTGTTCTGCTATTTCTGCATAGTATTTTCATCTTCCAACATCATATATGATTTACTTATCTTTTAAGTCCGTTTTTAAACATTGTCTGATTCTCCCAATTAAAATGCAATTTCCACAAAGTCAGGAGTCTTTGTCTATTTTATTCACTGATGTGTCCCGAGTATCTAAACAGTTCCCAGCATATACTGGAAGCTTCATAAAATACTGGCCAATGAGTAAGACCAGAATGCACCAGCCTCTGAGTTGGGGCTGGGTGGCAAAGAGTTCTCTTGTCTCATTTCTCTTTCTCCTCTCTTCCTTCTCTGTTTTCCATCCTCTTGATTTCATCTGCATAATCTCTCTCCCCTTTCCTTTATTTTTTATTATTGTCTTTCTGTTTCTCACTCAAGAAATTCTTTTGACAAAGGGGTGCCTGGGTGGCTCAGTTGGTTAAACGTCTGACTCTTGATTTGGACTCAGATGATAATCTCAGGGTTGTGAGACTGAGCCCCATATCAGGCTCAGTGCTCAGCCCTGAGTCTGCTTGAGATTCTCTCTCTCTTTCTTCATGTGCCCCTCCCCCTGCTCTAAATAAATAAATAAATAGATTAATTAAATAAAATCTTAGAAAAAGAAATAAAGAAATTCATTCGACAGGGATTTACTGAGAATACAACTGTGACAAGAGAGACCCAGACTGGGGCTCCTAGAGCTCATCACCCAATAGACAATGGCTAAGAACATGGCCTTTGGAATTATGCCAACCCAAGTTCAATGTTTGCCTCTACATAATACTTGTTCTCTGACCATGGGCGAATCTCTTAACCTCTTGGTGATTTAGTTTTTTCACACCATTTGGTCACTCATCATATTCATTAGAGGGCTTACTATGTGCTTGGCATTGTGCTAGTCACTTGCAGGCTAATGGGGAGAGAGGCAAGGCAACACACAATGGTATGACAAGTGCTCTGATGGACAAAGGACAAAATGCTATATAAGAGGGCAACTCCTGATGATATCTTCAATCCTATGAAATCTGGCCATAGTGCACTGCCATAATCAAGGACAGTTCATGAGCTCTACCTAATTTCAAATGAATTCCATTGTTTTTTCCTTTTTTCTTTCTTTCTTTTCTTTTCTTTTTTTTTTTTTTTTTTTTTTTTTTTGCATTTCTGGAACACTAGGTGGAATTCAAGTTCATAGTGCATGACAAGCATTATTAAATCTTCCTTTATGGTACCCAGACTTCATTTTCTTCTTCCAGGCACCCCAGGATTTAATTGTGCAGACTGACTTAAATTCTTACCTTGCCTTTGGAGTGGAAGGAAGGGGGTAGGGCAGAAATACCAGGACTGAGGCACCTGCGTGGCTCAGTGGTTGAGCGTTTGCCTTCAGCTCAGGTCATGATCCCAGGGTCCTGGGATTGAGCCCCACATTGGGTTCCCTGCTCAGTGGGGATCTACTTTTCCCTCTCCCACTCCCCCTGCTTGTGTTCCCTCTCTCACTCTCTCTCTCCATCAAATAAATAAATAAATAATCTTTTTTTAAAAAGGAAGAAAAAAAAAGAAATACGAGGGCTGAAGATTTCAGGGTTCTCTTTGGTGGACAACAGAGAAGAGAGGGCTGTGTAGGCCCCCTTTGCACTACTTTTGCCCAGAAACAGGGGCACACAGGTGGGTGGAAATCCTGAAGGTAGTGGCGTGTAAGCCACACACTGAAGAATGAGGAGGGAAGGGGAGAGTTCCAGAAAAGGTCTGGAAAACAAGAGCCCTTAACATTTAACTGGAGGAAATTCAGTCTGCCTGGAGCATAGAGAGGAATAAGGAGGCTGGCGAGAGGAAGAGTGACAGGGAAGGTGGACGGGAGAGGTCAGGGAGTTGGGGGGGCCAAGTCACGCAAGTTCTTATAAACCTCATCAAAGGGTTGGGATATTTCAAGAGATAATGAGAAGTGAGGCAATGACAAGATCCAATCAAGGTTTTAGAAGCCCCTGTTGGCTGCAGAGTGCTAATACGCTGGAGGGCCTCACGACTGGGAGACAGGGAGGCTGGGGCACGGGGATGGCAACAGTGAGAACGTCTGTCTTCAAGACACATTCCAGAGTTGGAATCTGCAGGACTTAATGACTCATGAGAGCAGGGAGGGAGAAGTGTTAGGAGTTAAAGCGTGCCGACCCAGCAAAAAAGAGACATGTTTGAGATCCTAACCCCCATTATCTCAAGATGACTTTATTTGGAAATTGGGCCATTGTAAGATTTTTTATTATTATTTATTTATTTGACAGATAGAAATCGCAAGTAGGCAGAGAGGCAGGCAGAGAGAGAGAGAGAGAGAGGAGGAGGAGGAGAGCCCGATGAGCAGAGAGCCCAATGTGGGGCTCGATCCCAGGACACTGAGATCATGACCTGAGGCGAGGGCAGAGGCTTTAACCCACTGAGCCACCCAGGCACCCTGGAAGTTGGGCCATCGTAGATGGAATTTGTTAAATTAAGATGAAGGCGTACTGGGGGCACCTGGGTGGTTCAGTCAGTTAAGCTTCTGGCTTAGGTCATGACCTCAGCATCCTGGGATCGAGTCTCACGTCGGGTTCCAAGTTCAGCGGGGATCTACTTATCTCCCTCTCCCTCTGCCCCTCCCCCTGCTCTCTCTCTTATAAATAAATAAATCTCTCTTAAAAAAAAAAAAAGAGGAGAATGTATTGGAGTCGGGGGGGCCTTCATCCAATGTAAGTGGCATCTTTGTAAGAGGACAACGTGTGAAGACAGAGACACAGGAGAATGCCATGTGAAGACAGAGAATGGGAGAGTTGTGCCTACAAGCCAAGGAAGGCGGGAGAGGGCCACACAACCTCCAGAAGCTAGGCAGAGGCAAGGAAGCATTCAGGGGAGCATGGCTCTGCAGACACCTTGATTTCAGACTTCTTGCCTTTGGAACAGTGCGACAAGAAAGTTCTGGTGTTTAAGCCCACTCAGTTTGTGGTACTTTGTCAGAGCGGCTACGGAAGCGCACCTGTACGGTGAACATTTAGGCTGCTCTGAACTGGAGCAAGAAGGGTTGGTGATGAACAAACAATATGAAAGAAAAATTGAAAGGAAAAGCAGAAAATCAATCTCAATGATTCAGAAATGCCTAAAAACCCACAACGGCGGCTGGCATTCGGCATCCTCCTCACCCCCAAGGTAGGCCGGCGGCTTTAGATGAGGCCCGATGCTCGTAAAATCGCTTCACACACATAAAGGGCTCCAGGTTAAGGTCAACCTTTGTCTTTGTCTTAATTAAATATAAACACAAGGCCATGTGTTGGAGTAGCCCACACGCATAGTTTCCACCCACAGGCCTGGCGACGTAATTTGTGGAGCCCAGGACAAAATGAAAATGGGGGGCCCTTCTTCAGAAATTAAGAGTTTCAAGACAGTGACAGCCGTGGATCAAGCCAAGCTCTAGTCATGGTCCCGTGCTCTTGAGTCCGTGAAGCCGCCCTGCCCTCGGCCGGAAGCCAGACCTCCGTGGTCTCAGAATGCTAACCTCCACCCAGGGTACCACAGGACTGGACGTGTGGAGGGAGGAGGAGAGACGAGGAGGAAAGGCTCAGGGCTGGGAAAGAAGGAATGATCGTGGGGCACTGCGGGGAGCTTGCCCAGTCCCACCAGGGGGTAGATGTTGGGCAACAGGGGATTAAAAAGTATGTCTCCGGTTAGATGGGCCTGGGTTGGGGAGGGTCTTTGGTACCAAGTCTATTTGCACACGCAGTGGAGAAGCACGGAATATTTCTGAGCAGGAGTCCGAGATGGTGGAGAGGGGGATATAGGAGGGACTGGAAAACAAAAGCTGTAAGGTTTTAAGTCTGGGTAAGGACCCACCTTATAAACTATTATTGAAAGAAGATAGAACACTTCCCTTCTGTCCATGTGGCCCCCACCTGTTTGCAGAAGGAGTCCTTGGAGTGAAGGCGTATCACTCCCACCCAGAGTGGCACCCATTGGTCACACATATTCACTTTTTGGTCTGCTTTGTCGTCATTTGAGAAATGACAGAAAATGCCTATACTTTTTAGTATGTTTAATCTCTTTGTTAGTAAAATGTGTGATTCCAGTGGTGAGGATTTGATCGTCTTTTTACTATGGTCTCAAATCACTGTAATCCTGTGAGCATTATTTTTTTTTCTAGATTGTGTCTAGATCTTTTCATGTACCCCTAGGTCGACTTTTCCATCAACCCACTGCTGCCTTGCAGCCTCCGGAATACGGTTAGTGAGACCCGTGGACGACATGCCAAAGTCACCAGTTTACACCTGCCATTATTTCCTCCTGGCTACAAAGCATGCGTATCCGTCCACACTAATTCCCCTTTATCCCACATACCTGTGACCAAGCGGGAACCCGTCTATCCCACGCTGCTGCGTCAAGACCTCAGGCTCGCTAAACCGTTCCTTTTAGCTATAAAGTCAGAATTGCTTTAGCTTAAAATGCCCGCAGGGACCACAAGGAGCCTCTGGGCTTCGCGTCTGAATGAAACATTCAAACTTTTACTACTCCTCACTCTTACCACCATTACTAACAGTATTGGCATGGCTTTGGGAGACTGGAACAATGCAGGTCCTGCTAATTTCCTTTAATCCCCCTTTCATTCACCCTCCCCAACTGTTTCTTATACATCCTTTATCCTCCTTTAAAGCGAGAAAAACTGAAATAATTATTGACAAACTTTCCATTCCCATCAAGACAATGAAACTTCTGCAGTGCAAGTCATCAGGCAAGCACGAACTGACAAAGAAGATGGGGCTCCAGAAGAAAAATGATTCCTTAAACTCTTGGAGAAAAGAAATCAAACTAACTTAAGTTCCATGGGAAGCAGGAAAATTTGTAACGTCAGGGCTTTTTTCCCCCTCGCTCCTATGTATTCGTTCTCATGAATAAGGTAGGTGGGTTAGGACTCTATTACATTTGTATCAATTAGTCCATATTAAGATAGTGTGTAATAATAACTATAATATAGTTAATATGTATTACTATATGTGTGTAATAATAAATACAATAATAGTATCAAATGATATTGGTTCTGGATTTTTTTATCTGGTCATTCATTAAACACACACACACACATACACACAACGCAGAAACACTATTGTAGTTAATTAAAAAGAACATTTAAGTGGAACAAACTGCTGGAACAGAGATTCTGGATGCTTAGCAGGCAGCCTTCCACGTGGTGATTCAGGGATCCACGCTTCCCCCACCTCCCCGTGGGACCTCGGAGTCCTTCCCTCCCGGTGGCAGACAGGCGGAGAGAATGGAGGAACCCTCCTGGGAGATTCTTATGGGCCAGGCAGGGAGTGGTCTCCTGTCTTCCGTCCACGGTCCAAGGGCAAAACTCACTCATGTGGCCTCATCTAACCACAAAGGGAGGCTGGGGAATGGGTGTATCCGAGCGTCCAAGAGGAAGAGAACGTTCTCGTGAATGCCACACCGTCCCCACCCCTGTGGCAGAAAGCTAAGCTGTCAGGGGCCCGAGTTCTGCCC
The DNA here is from genome assembly GCF_963455335.1 of Martes martes. Classification (NCBI taxonomy): domain Eukaryota; kingdom Metazoa; phylum Chordata; class Mammalia; order Carnivora; family Mustelidae; genus Martes; species Martes martes. The sequence continues at coordinate 94,004,226 of NC_137899.1, forward strand.
TGGGTCACGTTCAAACAGAGGTTCAGCCTCAAGAAATAATTAAAATGAGAAATTTCCATGGGAACCCCGGCTGCCTCATCCAACAAAGCTTCAGAGAAGAACTGTAGTCTTAGTGCACCAGTTTTGTAAGTCTTCTTCTCTCGTCTGCCTCTTCTCATGTGTGTATCCCATATACACGGCAGCTCTACCTGCCCAAATCCTCGCCTCCCAACTCTGAGCTCCCAGATTGCTTTGCAACTCAGATCACTCAGACTTTTTCCTCCCTTTCACCCTAATTGTGCCTCATTTAACCCTCTGGGCTTCAATTTCCCCATCTGTGAAATGAGAAACTTACACCAGATGACCTTCGTGTATTGAACACTCAACAAATATTTATTAAGTGCCCACTGGGCTAGGCCAGCTCAAATACTCTCCCATGCTATGAAAAGGGCAAAAAGCTTAAATCAGGGGACTTCTCCCGGTGTGGCTGAATGCACATCCCATGAGTTTAACAGCCCCTTCATGTGATTAGGAGATGCAGGTTTCTGATAAGAATAAAGTCCTTATCTTTCTGTCATTAGGAAATAGTCAACGAAATTCACTGTAACTTGCATAAAACAGCTTACAGAACTGGAATTACCATTTCTTTTGGAAAAGGCATTGATGCACCTTGACAACAGTATTTTCAAACTTGATTGTTTGTATAGTGGCTAAAGACTAGAATTGCCTGGAAGTAAGACACCGGGTACATCCACCCATTCCATGGAATATGATGTAGTTATTCAAAGTAATGAGCTTAAGTTCTATCCATTGACCTAGGGAGAGTGACCATGATGCATCAAATGAGAAGAATAAGGTTTGAGAGTCAAGTGCATTGGATCACCCCATATTTACAAAAGAAATGTACAAATCCCTAACTATGCTGTGTATCTTTATTTGGCCCAAGTGAAAGGTGCAGAAGACTGCACCCCCAGTCTCTCCACATCTATGACCACTGGGTTGGGAATGGAGACTATGGCAGAACTGTGAGAGGATTAACTTTTTCTTTACACGTCTGTGAAGTTTTATTTTTTTTCTTTTAAATTTCTTGCAATGATCACATAGTTTGCAATTAAAAGAATTTTAAGTATAATTTTAAAATATTGACAAAGGACATTTTCTAATGACATGGGTGAATGGATGGTAATCCTCATGAAACACAGAAAGGAGAAGTGAAGAGGAAGAAGAAAGAAGAAAGAAGAGAGAAGAGACGAAGAAGAAGGATGTGTCTGTGTTTCTCCAACTGGAGGATTCTTTTCCCTGGGAAGATCTTTTCCAAAGCAGGGCAGGGCTCGTGTGTATGTTAAGCTGCACTATTCCTCATAGAAGTATACCCCAAGACTCCGATTCCATGCTTAGCAAGCTCTGTCCTCATCAGAAATATAATTTATCAGTTCCATGTGTATCAGAAGGTAGGTGCCCTGAGCCCAAATATTTGGGCCCTGGAAGGATGTATCGCTCACTCTAAAGTAATACACTGGGGCCATGGATAGGGAAAACAGCAAAGCCAGTCTGTGGTTTGGTTAGAATGAATCAACTCATTGGCTCCTGATAACTCTTGGGTAAACTGATAAAACGGAGTTACCAAAACCACAAAGCTGAGACATGGACCCCTGACTCCACAAGACTCCACAGAGATATAATCCCTCTGAGATTGAAAGACCCATCTGGCCTCACCCATGATCATTCTGTGGCTTGTTTCTGACCTGTGTTGTCACTCCCTCCCTTGTCTATTCTTTCTGCAGTTCCCAGAGGTTGAAGACCTTATCTTTTAAGTCAAATTTAGCAGAGAATTTGGTCCAACATCTGCCTACAGTCTAGTGACAATAAAACAAACAAATCAACAGAAGGGTAATAGAGACATGGGTGGTTATTCTTCAGGAATTCCACCAAGTGAAGGTGGGTGATTGGCTGCCAGTCCCCATCAGTCACCAGGGATGAGGCAGCTCATGGGTTTAGTTGATTGCAAGAGCCTGAGCTGGCTCCTAGGCAAGGTTTTAGCTATGAAGGCAGCTCTGCTGGGGAGGGCAGGTGAAGGGGAAGGAGGGGTTGCTTTTATTCTTCTCCATGAGATCATCTTAGAGAATGCATTTTTTGAGCTGTAAAAATCATTGAGTATCATTTGAAGCTTGGATAAGAGAATGTTAATAGAAAACAAGTCCAGATGGTAAAGGAAAAGAAGAGCAAATACGAATACTTGGGGTGACATTATCTGACATATACCATGTGGGTCATTTGTCTGCAACCCACCTAATTCAAGGCCAACTAGGTAAGATGTTCAAATCAGATCACCAGTTTCTAGATACGTTAACAGGATGGCTATCTACCATGTGAATGGCACAAACTAAAAGTTTACAAGGAAGAAAAACAGCATAAAACATCCCAGCAGGAATTCTATTATTAGTCGTTAGTACATTTAGAAAGTATTTATTGAGCACCTACTCTGCGTCAGACACCATTAGAGTGTAGAGCATCCTTCAGTGAGCAGCTCTGTCTCACAGCCTTGTAGTAAAAGACAAAAGAGAGACCAGGAGAAATGAACAAAGGAAAGCTTGAATTTTGAGCCAGATTCTAGGGATGGATTTGGTTGGGAAAGGCAGAGAAGAAAAGGAAACCTATTTCACACAAGATGGGCCAGCATGATCATGAGGACGTTTACAAAGTGCCTTACAGTTTGCATGGCACTCTCTCATCCATGCTACAGAGGTGAAAACGAGCAAAGCTTGCCCACTGCTGAGATCAGCCTGAAAGAGCAGAGGTAATCATGCCTCCTTGCCCCTCTGCCCTTTCCTCTTTCCTGATCAGGGTTCATGGTTTCATATTGACTTGCTAATCTAAAGCCTTTTAGAGAGGGATTTGTCAATACAGAGCTGGCAAAGGGGGTGTGGGGTGTGGGGTGTGTGTGTGTGTGTGTGTAGTGTTGCTTCTGTAAGTCATGCATGTGTGTGCACCTGCGCCCTATGTGTCCACTCACACGTGGCATGGGACACTTTCTATTGGCGGTGAGCAAGACATTCCATAGTTTATAATCCCCAATTAAATATCTCCTTGACTTTGAGAGGCTTCCCTTTCTTAGCCTGCTTTACTCCCCATCCTTTGCTTCACTGAACCATATCCTACCCCCACCCTTTGGTTTTCAGATCAGCCCCTACCACCTTCATGAGCTCTTCTCCAGCTCTGAAAGTAACTGATGATGATTCACACCTCTCCTCATTTTTGCAGGGGTTCGTGACAGTGGGAGGAGGTGTACTACATCCCTTTGAAGATCTGATGAATACCTTGGGCCCTGAGCACATACACACAAAACATCTATGCCTAATTTCGAAAGATTTATATTCCCCTAGAAACACTGCTTTTCTAGATCCCATTTGTTGGCTGACAACTATATACTTCAATGCATTAAAATATACTTCTATACTATTTTGCCTAACGTATATCTTATCTTCATAATTAGAGTAACCTTGAAAATAAAGCTATTTTAGATTTTTTTTTTGGTACCCCTCACCAAACTAGGTAGAATGTAAATGGGGGTATTTAATTGAAGAAAGAAAAGGAATGGATAAACAAACTGTGGAATGACCATATAATGCAATATCACTCAGTGATAAAAACAAATGAGTTATCAAGCCACAAGGAGACATGAAGGGATATTAAATGCATATTAATAAATGAAAGAGGCTGGTATGAAAAGGCTGTGTGCTGTATAATTACAACTATGTGACATTCTGGAATAGGAACAGGCAAGACTATGGAAACATTAAAAAGATCAGTGGTTTCCAGGGATGCAAGGGGAGAGAGGGATGACTAGGTAGAGTAGAGGGGATTTTTAGGGCAGTGGAACTATTCTGTCTGAGGCTGTGATCGTGGATACATGTCATTTTACTGCTGTCGAGACCCGTAGAATGAACAACACAAGAGTGTGAACCTTGGTGTGAACTGTGGGTTCTAGTTAATAATAACATATCAATACTGGCTCGTCAATGATAACAGATGCACCATGTTAACGTAAGATGTTAATCACAGCGGAAGCTGCCAGGGTGGGCAGGGGTATATGGGAACTCTCTGTGTTTTCTACTCATTTCTGTGTGAACTTAAAACTACACTAAAAAATAAAGTCTATTAATTAAAAAAAAAAAAGAGTTTTAGATTTCTGACTGCAGCCTCTAATAACTATTGGGATAAAGACTGTTCATCTCCCCAAAGCAATGTACGTATTTTAGCTTTCCAAAAGATGTGTCTATTGGTGTGAAACCTGCTGCTTGACATCGTGTCGACACAATATGCAGGATTTTTAAATGAACTAACTGAATGAGTAAGATATGTTCTTGTGATACAGCCTCAGTCCAATCCTAATGTCAATGGAAGTCTCAACACTGAGCACACGAATTTCGACATGAAAAAAAAATCCATTAAAGTATAATTAGTGAGTCTTAGACATAAGCGGAAAGGAGGCCTGCGAAGACATTGTCGTCATTTAAAATAGTTCTCTCTTCTTGTTCTATCTTTATATTCTCAACAGACAATTTGAGGAAAAGCCCTAATCACCTGGAACATAAAAGAGTATTTGGAGCCCCAGAAAATCAGTTGAGTGAGTAATGGGGCCAAATTCAAATGGAGCCAAACTCAACTTTGAAGGAACATTGTTGGGGGCGGCTCACCCAGGTGACTCCCCCGCCCCCAAAATTGATGATTCCGAGGGCTGGCAAGGATTTTGGTCACAGGATTAGCCATTTGCTCCCAAATTCCCTTACATAACATTTTCTTGCCTGGTTAGTAAAAATGCTGAAATGATGGCAGGAGTTGTTCCAAAGTCCTATTATCCTGTCAAATAAGTTGGGTTAAACATGTGGTGATTCAGCTTGTTGGGCAGGAAAGTGCTTCATTGTGAGATGGGGAAGAGGAAAGGTTTCCCTCTGCCCCCTCGTCTTGTCCTATCTCCAGCAAGCCCTTGAACTCTCCCTAACTCTTTCTGTCTCTGTTTGCTCTTTGGCTTTGGGGGGAAAGAAGAGAAAGAGAATATTAAAGGTCAGCAAACGAAGACTCACAGGTGGTAAGTGGGCTTCCCTCAAGCCCCCCGTGTCCATTCCCAGCTGAGAACCATACGGCACCGGAGCCTCCTAAAAAGGGGCCCCCTACCCTCGCGAAGACCCCTTTGACCGCAATCACCGATCTGGCCGCACAAAGCATTCGTTTGACGCCATTTCTTACCTTCATCCATAATTATAAAAATAATGCTTTCCAGATAAAACAAAGAGGCTGCTGGTTAAATTCTTCTCCTCAGCACGCTCATGATATGCATTCAAAGTGCGTAGCCTGGGGGTCGCCATTGTGTACACACAATAAATCTTAGTTTATCTGGAATCCAGGCAGTCATGAAGCTTGGATGACAAGAATTTTTTTTTTTTTTTTTTAACAGACAGAAGTCAGGGAGGGCAGTCATTGCTCAGACAATGAGATTCAAGCAAGTGCTGTTCGGAATCTATGAGCTCCGTGGGGGAGAAGATGGATGAAGCAGGCGCACTGAGAAAGAAGGCAAGCCAGAAGGGAAAGAAGGAAGGAGGAAGCAGGGAGAGAGGAAGACACAAAATGGGAGAAGCAGAGGGGGAGAAGAAGACTGTCGGCAGGGGAGGCGAACCGGGGACCGCACAGGGAGACCGAAGGGGCGGGGCGATGTTCACTGAGCCCCGAGCCAGAAAAACCAGGTATACCGTTGGGCAGACCACATGATTAGCTGCCTACCATATGGCTTCCGAGGGACGTGAGAACGGAAAGGCAGAAAACAAAATGTTAGTCAGTTAACACTGAAAACAAAAAGATCTGGGTAAATTTTGAGAAGCGTGAGAATAGAAACCTGGTAGGCAGAAGACCAGTGTCTATACATCATACGTGATGTGTATGACATATGATGTAGAGCCCATTTGTCCCCAAACTATGGTGACGCTATTTCAAATAAGGTCATTTCGAGCCAACCATAATTCATGCTCCTAATGGTGACCCCGAAACAGGACAGGAACCGAGAGGAAAGTTCTAAATTTTCAGAGAAAGGTGAATGATATTTGTGTTTTGACGAGTGAATGCAGTTTGAATGTGAAGTGTACGTTGCTGTATTCTAGCTTCTGGAAAACTGTGGATCCACGCATGGAAGATAGACGAGGACAATGATCCAACAGCCTGAACGGGTGTGGGGAGGAGACCCCGGGCGGCGAGGTGTCCTAACGGGGAATCACAATCGTTCTCATCAGTAGCGCCAGCTGGAGACCAGGCCTTGCTGCGACTACTTTATCTGTATTTCCTCACTCAATTCCCACAATATCTCTATGCAGTGTATTTTATCATTAGCCCAATTTTGCAGACTGAGGCTCAGTTGGAAGTAAATTATCCAAGCAAATCATTAGGAGAACCAGGATTTAGACCCAATCTGGCTCAGGAATCCATGTTCCCAGCTCATATGTCATATTCTTTTTTTTTTTTTTAATATTTTGTTTATTTATTTGACAGACAGAGATCACAAGTAGGCAGAGAGGCAGGCAGAGAGAGAGAGCCCGATGTGGGGCTCGATCCCAGGATCCTGAGATCATGACCTAAGCTGAAGGCAGAGGCTTAACCCACTGAGCCACCCAGGTGCCCCTCGTATGTTATATTCTATGTCACTGCTGCGCAAAGTCTTCGTTTACGCCTCTGTCTTCCTCTTGCGTGTTTGTTTGCGAACTGACCCCCAGACCGAGAGAGCAGACCGCCAGGCGGCAGGTGTACTAAGCGGGGAAACTTACCTAGAGGCGTGTCTCCGGCGCCGCAAGCCAGTAGCTCTCGGCATCCTTAAGGGGCCTCCCTCACGTATTCAGAGCAGGCCTCAAGAACACCTTGAACACGGCTCTCACTACACGAACCACAGGCAGAAGGCGCATTCTACGGACAGGGGACGGGTGAGGAGCCTCCAACTGCGCACGTCCAACTCACGGATCCCGCGGAGGTCACGTCTTCTCGATGACCTTCTGCAACACGGTGGGTTGAAATCACCAGGTGGGGTTGCTCAGAATATTTGAGGGAGGTCAGCTGCCCGAGGGCTTCCTTCCTGGAGTGGCTGTGCCTCTTTCCTGACCCTGGTGGAGGAAGGATGCGTCCTTCCCTGGCAGCCTCTCCCTGGCACTTCTCTACAGAGGCCGGAGGCTCCCTCGGTCCACTTCCATCCCCGGACACACACCACTTTCTGGTAAGTTGAATTTTGGATCTCCTTCTCATTTTGGTTCCCTCCTTGCACTAATATCAAGAACAAATCGTGGCTCTGTTCTCAGAGGGGCATCCACTGGCATATTTTAGTATTTCCTTGCCACAGAGCAGGAGTTGCCCCTATTTTTATTAAAGAGATGGTTTCGGTCCTCACAGTGTTTCTGGGGCTGGGAGTTGAATGCCTGTGCTCTGCTCCTCTCGTTCCAAGTCTCTGTCTCCTCTCCCTCTTCCCCTTTCTCTCTCTGCTGGTTCTTGACACATTCTTCTCTTTTGCTGTCCAGTACACTTCTTTCTCATGGAGGCTCTCCAGATAACCTCTTCCCGTACTCCTTTTCCATCCTCCTCTGCTCTCCCAGCCTCTCGTACTTCTTCCTCTAGACCCTCTCCTGGTGGCCCCGTGCGCTCAAGTTTTTGCCACCATCCTCACGTCCATGGTGCCCAGTTCAGGGCCCCCAGCCAGATGAAGCTGGAGACAATTTTACACCTCCAGCTCTCTGCTGGGTCTCATAGACCAGACACCATACGAGTCCTCTGAATCCTCTGGCTCCGGCTCTTCAACATAGACCTGGTCCCGTGGGATTTGGTATCCTCTCTCCCTGCTCCCTGCCACACTGTGTCCCCTGCTTTCTGCCCAGCTCCATCTTGAATGGCCTCATCCCCTGCCTGCTGCTAAATAACCTTCTGGAGAGGAAAAAATCCCTGATCGGTAGCACGTGAGGCCTTTCTGGCATAAATACTCCCACCCTAGCCAACTGCAAATGTATATGATGTCGTTGAATGTGGCGTTGAGAAGAGGTGGATAGTAGCCACAATTAGACAGTGTTTTCACCAGATATGTACGATCGACTGGGAAAAAACTCAAGGGCACAGATGACTGTAAAATGCAGCAAAATAATCAGGGAGTGGTACATTTTTAAATATTTATTGTCTTCATTTTTAATATGATTTATTCAAGCACAAACTTACATAATTTACTTTTTAGTAATTTTAATTAAAATAATTTTGATGATTTACTATTTAATAATTCATGACCACGTGTAACAGCTTGCTTGCAAGATGCTTGAACATTTAATGATTGGTCCTCATGAGCCCATTCAAACCAGCTCCAGGGCGCCCATGACCCCTTTCCCAGAGACCCCACCTCTCCACCGACATCTGTTCAATGCTTATTTTTCCTTTAAGAGTCAGCTCTGCTCATATTGGGAATACGCCTGTCTTCCGTCTCCATCATTGCTCTTACACGGCTCACATGGCCATGATTTGTGTCTCCACCTGTCTCTCCCCTCCTTCTGCATGAGCTTCTTGAGGGCAGAGGCAGTGTCCCCTTCATCTCAATCCCAGTACAGTGCCTGGTACCTAGCTGAGGCTCTGTGAATTACTGTTGAAAAAACTGATGATGTCTTTCCTGTTGGCCTCCTCCTTCCCTCACCCACCTCCCTTCCGATTCACTACGGGAAAGGCTATGGGCTGCGTTTCAGAACAGTGAGCCAGGTCTCAATGAAAACAATGCCTGTGTGTTGCATTAGCTGACGAGTGGACTAGAGCATTTGTAGCTATGAATAGTTTACAAATATATTCGAGGTAGGAAAGGGCATATTCTCCCAACCAGTCCAGGACATGGAGTCCCCATGCCCATGACTGCCATACTTGTGCTGTAGGATGCAAATTTACCACTTGTGGGAAAAGGATCATGTAAAACAGTTGTACATTCGATGTCCTTCATTCAGCCCTCTATGCTCAGACCTAGTCTTTTTTGCTGAATGAGATGAACATCTTAAGTCATCATGCTGACTGACAGAAAACCAGAACAGTCTACCAAGAAGCATTCTCTGGTGGGCCGGAACAGAACAGCAAGTAAGCGTCTGTTACGTAACAGGTGTATTAGCAGTGGGAATGGGTCAGTGGAAAAGGAGTCTATAAATGTACTCATGGTGCTGGTGATGTTTTTTCAATTTTTCAAGTGAGCGCTTGTTGTTTTAATGACACAGACTCTAATTCCTCAGCATTTTTCAAGTCGTTCACATCTCTGGTAGCTGATTAACCACCCAGGCTGTTATCTCCGGATACCTAATTCACCGCACATCTGCAGAACTAAGCCCCAGCCTCACAGGGAAGGGGTAGCTTTGCGTTCTCTAGAATTGTTATTTTATGCTTCACTGGGATGACTTGTTTATATAACGGAATCTCTTTGTTTTCTAAGAAGATTCAGCAGTTCCATTAAGCAATAGCAGAAGCAGTAGTCACTTCTTCAGAACAGTCTTCAATGTGAACAAGATTTATATTTCACAAATAAATATTTAAAAGCAAATCATAACAGAGTGAAAACCAACACTATCACACATACCCCAACTACGCCAGCTAGTCTGGGCCCATGTCTCATAGGAATTAAGTGTTTATAAAACCTATGTCGATTTTACTCTGTCTCTAAAGAGAAGCTCGGTGTCTTTAAGATTCTGCCTGCACACACATATCGGTCTGAAAAGCGACCGCAAAAGCCCGAGGTCACACGAATTTCATCTGAGTGACCTTAGCCTTTTGGTTTTAATTTTTTTTGAATTTAATTTGAATTCGAGTAAGTGGAATTTGAAAGAACTGGACTCGACCTGAGAATATTGAGACTTCTTTAAAAAAATCTCCTTTTAGAGGGAAACATTATTTCTTGCCTCTGTTGGGTACAAATGTGTACGTACTCTGCACATACAGTCGCTCTTTGTTACAGCGGATAATGGGTCACACCTGAGGTGAACAGATGTTTCCCAAGAGTCTGAGGTTCACGAGCAGAGGTGTGGTGTGGGTGATGGGGGTGAAGTTCTTCTCAGTAGACGTTTCAGAAAGAGAGCTGTGCCTCATAATTAGTCTGAAAGCCAAATTATTCCCACTGGAGAAGGACAGAAAGGCATGCACAGGCTCTTCCCACGTCTTTGCAAACAACATCTTGGGAGACCTGACTGTTCATTCTTGTCATTCTTGACGATTCTGGACTAGAGATGATCCCGTGGCATGACTGGGGCTCTTGAAAAGGGAAACTGTGGAACGTATTTCTGTGAGGAAAATCTAGACGCAGTCTATGGGGTCAATAACTAATTGTTAAAGCAAGAAAGGAAAGAAAAGAAGAACAGAAAGGAGAGGACTTTTTCACTCAGACAAGAGCCACAGGAGTGATTAACCCTGAAGATGGAAACAGCAAATGACCTTTGGTGAGGGATATTTTCTGAACGTTTCAAGCAGGAGTTGACTGCTTGATGACGCTTCAGACGGCTTGGAAAATCCGCTCTTGTGAATGAGAACTACCCACCTCCCCCCCCCCCCCTTAAAATGAGCAAAGCCTTAAATTAGACAGTGTCTCTGGCCAGGTGGAGTATTTCAACCATGCACTTCCTGGCCTGCACCCTTTAGAGCAATTGTATTTCATAAATTTCAGGAACGTGCCTGGAGCTGGTGGGTGAGACACGGGAACGTCATAAATCTGGGCGCAGTGGCTTCTCGTTCCCAAATTCAAGGCTCTCAAGTGCTGGTCTTGGCACAACTAGAATTCATGCCATAGAGCAGTCTCCTGCAGGTGAAAGCTCAGTACCTTGGATTTATTTCTTGCTGCCATCCTTGAGAAGCGGCGGCATAGAGGAATGCTGAAAGAGCTCTCCTTTGTCCGCGCACTGTAAAAAGCTACATGGAAACGCTTTCCAAGGCAAAGGTACTTTGGTTGGAATGTTCCACATTCGTGGCCAATGCTGAGTTCCTCCTGAGCAGATATACACGAGCACAGGGAGATGACATTGACCCCCTATCTTCGGGGCGAGGCCCTTGGAGAAACGGCGATGGAGTGAACGAACGCCTCCCTCGCACTGTTGGCCTCATCTCAGTTGCTTGCAGACCAAATCGAACGTTTTTCCAGAATTTCCCCTCACCCCCATTTACAAAAGTAATACATGTTCATTCTGGATTTTTGGAAGTTCAGACAAATAGATGGAAGAAAATTTCCTTTGCTTTCCCCATGGGTCCATGCAAAAACACATCTTTTGCCCTGTATTGCATTTTGTGGATTAGGCCTAAATAAACAGAGTACTCTTCTTAGAGACTGGTTTCAAAATGACTAAAAGGACCTGAAAGGAGTGGAGGGGGGCTGTACCACTTCACCACATTCCAACTTTCTTCTGGGGGGAAAAAATGGAGATCCTCAGTGTTCTGGCATTGATGAACATGGTACATGGTTAGCTTCCCGCGAAATATGACAATCACTAGCCCATTCAAAGCGCTTCAAATGTCTGCAAACACTTGACGGGTCACTTGTTTAATCTTCTGAGGAGGAACCCATTCTGTTTAAGGACAATGAGTGGAGAAGAACATCTTGGGCAAGGCATGGACCTTTGGTATCCAGTCCTCCAACATGCCATGTTCCAGAGATCTTCCAGGACTGGGCCAATGATGTCCTTGATGTTTGACTACCCTCCTTGGAGGCAGCATATCATTTCCTTCATGTGTCGGTCATTCCACAGTACCATAGAAGGACCCACTGCACGCTGGCCAAGAAAACACGCTTCTGGTCAAGGGGCTGAGGAAAATCTATTGCCCACTGGATTGCTAACGGCTTCCTGGAAAGTGTCTGAGATGAAAGACGAAGTGTAGGGTTCCTTAGGTTTGACCAAATTTTTCATTTTTTTATACTCTGCTTCCTAGGAATAAAAACATCCACCATAGACTTATGGACGATGGCCACTGAAACTGTCCTCAGACCTTGGACTGGGCGCCTGAATCCCACATAACTGTTTCTCCTCAGTTATGTAACTGAAGCTACCTGACCTTGTGTCAGGACCCCTAGAACTCACGGACTGTGGGTTTTCTAGATCTTTTTTTATAACTGTGTTAGATGTTAACAGTTACTAGGTTCAATGAGGACAGGTAGAAAGTACTTCATTTTCGGCCAACAGCAGGTATGAATCAGAGTTGTGATACTTGGCACCCAGGCTCCAAGCCAGCCGGGATGAATGAGGCGAAGGCAACACAGGAGCTTGCTCGGTCCTATCTCCTCTCTACTCCGCATGAGCGATGTCTTTGCCGCCCGTGTGTTGGTGCGGATCTGGCTGTCACCTCTCTGTCTGGCCCCCCCGTGGGCGGCCATTCCTTTCGGACCGTTCCTGTGGCTCTGATGCTGCCTCCCTCCAGCATCACCTTTGCTCCCTGTCTCTCCTGGGTGAGGCACAATGACGTTGAGAGAGGATCAGCCCTTCCCCGAGAAGTCATCTCAGCAGAAAGAAAGAGCCTCTGAGTTGCTCTAGCTAGAGTTGAAGAGCTGGCTTCCCTTTGACCCTCAGCTCGCTTCCCCATCGGCTCAGCCCACAGCCCAGGCGATTGGCTTGTTCTTCATGAAGGTCAAAGTTCTAGGGCACATGGTTCTAACCCTCACCTTTTCACCCAAGTTTTTTGGGAAGGTCAGTAGTGCGGTACATTTTGAATTCCGAAATCTGGAGTCTGGATTGCTCTCAATGCAATGGCTGAGCTGTATGATTTAAAAAAAAAAAAGTTGGGCCAGGAGTTGAGAAGCCCTAGTGCTAATCTTGTCTTTGCCAAGAGTCACTGCACCTGACTGAGACGGAGTGTAACTGCTCGGACAAGGGGCCCTCTGTGCCCGAATCACAGGGGGGTTGCCACTACCAGATGGAAGAACAGATGTGGGAGTGACAGTTCAGGTGAGGAAATGGCCTGGGCGAAATCTGGAGCAGCTTCTGAAGTTCTGCAGCAAGGGAACGGCTGCCTCACAAGGAAGTGAGCTCCCCAGAATGGGAGGAAATCAAGCAGAGACCAGTTGACTAGGTAGCCAGGATGCTATGAAGGTGGAAGACTGGACTAAGAGCCTATACTCTTTCATTGGTTTCCCAAGACGATTTTCCTGGCTTTTGCCAAAGGTGGTGAATCTTGGCACTGACCTGGAGTCCTCACCCGGACTCTGCATCCTGTGGTTTTGCCTCAAGTCTGGAGTGCTGGGTCGCCAAGTGGCAAGGTCCCTGAGCACAGGGCACTCTTCTTATCTACCCTCCTCTCCTGGCGCCTATTCCTGAGCTCCTGACCTAGCGAAGGTTCCAGAGTGTTTTCTAAATGGTTAATGGCGTGCTGGCTTCTTTGCTCTCAGTTGCGAGCCTAACTCCTGTCTCAAATCCAAAGTGGCTTGACTCAGTTACAAAACCTGTTGGGTGAAGGGGAGGGGTTCCTACAATACTGACAATGAATGTCATTTGAATCTCAGTTTTATCATAAAGGTGTTTTGATGTAAGAGAATACAGATTCAAGGCAGACGTTTCAGGCCTGTGAGGGTAGCTTACAGAGCAGGACAGATGGAAAGACAGGACGGACACGAGAGAGCCCGTCAGCCAGCCAGCCAGACGGGGAGGCGTCCAGCAAAGTTGCCAGTGGCCGAGAAGCCCCAAGGAGCTCTCAGCCCTTATCTTGGCAATTTCCCTAGTTTTGAGGTCGCCTGACTAAGCAGACAGAGAAACACGGTCACTCCACGAGGGGGCTGCCTCTTTGGAGATGTATTCATGGTTCATTTGACAAAGCAAAAGCAGGGACTAACACACCCCAAACTGATTTTGTTGGTAAACATCACCCAACTGTTTTCTTATTAATTTACCTTGGCAATACCTCTCCATTATGTAATTATGTGGGATTTCAGACCCATATTTACTTCTATCCCACACACACCTTATGTTACCTCTTCTTTCTACTACCATATTGAGAGAAAGGACACACTTTTTTTTTTTTTTTTTTTAGTTTCTGCAGAACCTCGAATAATCGTATTGTCAGGTAAGACAGACGTCTACTCCCTGGGTGACTGGAGAGTGCAGGGGTGAGACCAGGGTTGGGGTAGGAGGCAAGGGAAGCAGGGGAGTGGGGAGCTCCTATTCAGCAGGTAAGCAGTAAGCAGGCATGTCCTGCCCACAGGAAGTGCAGGATAGATGTTTCTGGAAAATCTAGAAGATATCTGGAAGAGCTAGAAAAAGCAAAGTGGCAAGTACTTAGTATGAAAGAACATAGTTTCAAACAGTCACATTGCTTCTTAGGGAGGACTGGACAGTTCTGGCCACTATGGTGCTCCGATCAGGGCAAGAGGGAGAGTTGAATCCTCTCCTAGGGGAAAGAGGAGAGTGTTACAGACAGAATGGGGGAAATTCATGAACAGAAGCCGAATAGTTTGCTAGTATACTGCAGCTCTCTATAGAGCAGCATTCTGACCTGAGCTATAGGTACAGGGAAGACATCCAGGAGATTTTCTTCCACCTGGATTCTGATTCATTTGCTTTGGGTAGGACTCCGAGAATGGTCCCAGAACCAGCAGCATCAGCATCGCTAGGGAATTTGGAAGAAATGCCTATTCCCAGGCCCTAGCCCAGACCTGCTGAACTGGACACTTAGCTCCCAGTGTGTTAGCAAGTTCTACCGTGTGTGTGTGTGTGATGCCCTCCAAAGTTTGAGAACCACTGTGCCGGAGATGTAGGAAACTCAGGATGCTCCTTCTCTTAAAAGCAGCCCCCCCCCTCCACTCTTCCTCAGAAATGCCATCCCAGTCCTGTCTCCTGCATCCAGGCTTGGAACCCCAGGGGTCCCACCCCGCAGTGGAGCAGGGCGGGCACGGACCGACTCACTCAGGGGCCCTCATCACCGAGGAGCTTTGCAGACAAGACGATTTGACAGCAGGTAGAAGTCGAGTGTCCTGGAGAAGACAGCCCTTTTTCTCATTTGCACAAAGGCAGGGTTTAGTCCAACAGTGGGGCTCCTTGCGAGGCTCTCTTCTGCCCCTCTGCTTCCCAACCAGTCGTCCAGTCCTGCAGCTGCACTACCTGCGGAGCCTATCCAAATCCACCCAGATGTCCGCCGTCCGGACCCCCACTTTCAGGTGCCTTGGACCTACATCTTAGGTTGCTACAGTGACTCCCCTACCCTAACCCCCACCCCACACGGCCGCCGTGGGTCTCCCTTGCTTCAGTGTCCCCCATTGCGTGTTCTCCACACCTCCGGGCACCCATCCCTCCCTCCGCACTCCACACCCCCTCCCTCCCGTGCATGCTCAGCACCTGCCCGCACACATGTACAGACGCGGGGGGGCACAAGAACCTTCGCCAGCTGGTTTATTGCGCGTGGGGTAAAGTCCACGCTGCCCAGCCTGGTGTCCAGAGGCCTCCTCCCGCTGGCCCCTCCCTCCCCCCAGCCTTATCTCTCACGAGCCTTCATAAACCCTCCTCCCCAGCCAAACTGGTCCACTGGCAAAACCCCGATAAGATAAGCAAGTAAAATTAAAGCCCGCGAACCCGGAACAGGTACAGGCAGCCACACGGGGGTCAGGCTGGGACAGTTTCAGAAACTTCACACGCTCAGGGGTCTGGACGCTCTCGGGCCTTCGAGTTTAGTAACGCTATACTGGGATCACGTGGAGAGGGGCCGGTCCTAAGGGCGCAAGAACTCCACGGCGCTTCCTCTGTACCTCTTCCTTTCCGTATGCGCTTTGAGGAGACTTTGCAGTTGTTTCAGCTAACTGATACAGTTTACAGAAAGACAGTCAAGTGCTTGGATGTTGGGGACAAACCTCAATTTATCTCGGGTGCTCCTGCAGAAAGCCCGCCCCTTTACCTTCCTAACCCAAAGAGCGCTATTGCCATCTGGTGGCTGCTACCTGAAACACAGGCATTCATTCCTTCATTCAAGCCTGTCACCAACACCTACTGAGTGACAGGCAGGCTTTCTCCAGGCCACTGGGGCTACTCTGTAGAAGCTGAGTCACACGCTCTCTGTTCTCAGAAGGCTTACATCTAGAGTACAGATATACAACTAGTCAGGCAACTTCAGTGGAGAAAGCCTGGGATGGTATGGCAGCACACAAAAGCACAACTCATCATTGTGGGTAGTCCTGGAGGGCTTCCTTGAGGAGGTGACATCTGAGTTTTGCAGACAAGATGGGGGTTGGGAGCATGAGAATATAGAATGGCACAAGGCCTGTCATAACTCCAGTGGGCAGGGAAAAGGCAGGCTGGGACCTCAGTACACAAACCAGTGTGGATTAGGGGGGTGGGGGGAAGGTAGTACCCGTAAAGCCAGAGCTTGACAGAATGTTCAAGGTACAAAACTGACTTCTTCAGGTGGAGCAAATATGTCTGATTCACATAGTCCACTTGGGGCATGGGGAGTTGATTCAAGCAGCACCACGTCTTAAGACAGTCTAGTTAGGCAGACTAGTCTAGTCTAGTTGGGTCTGGATGAGAATCTTACAGACACGGCTCCGATGGCTTCACGGAGCTGTGGGCAAGTTCCTGGCTGAGACTTCAGCACAGAACCCCAGCTGACAGCGAGTGCCATGGGACATGGGCTCAGCTGGGGAGAGAGCCAGAGCACCGTCAGACAGCAGCATCCTCTCATCTTACAGGCTTCTTGCCCTTTGTCCCTGATCGTGAACTGACTATTGGGTTTGGCCTTTTTTGGAGGGGGGGAGGGGGCTCAGTCATGCCACCTTCCACCCTGTTCTAGTAGCTGGCTTCCTATCCAGAAATCGTTGGGCTGAGAGCATACCCAAGATGGGACCTACCTGGGACAGGAATGCTACGTGTTCGCCAGACTTCTCTCTCTCCATTTCCAGCCTCCTCTGCAGGTAGGTGTGGCCATGTCTGAATTGTGGCCAAGGACATCAGGATGGCTGATAAACATGCCACTCCCAGGCCTGACCTGTAAAAACCTACCTCACACCTTTTCTTTTCCCTTTTCCCCTTCACCAGCTGGTTGAGGACGACCCAGCAGAGGCATCTGCGGGGTAGTGGATGGCGGGGCCCCAAAGCAGAAGGAGCCTGAGTGCCTAGGTCACTGAGCGGAAGGCTGTGTGAACGCCCACATTTGGACTGTCAGGTGAGTAAGTGATAGATTTCTGTAGGGTTAAGCCCTTGAGACACGGGGGCTCCTTGTTACTATCCCTATTCTATCCATTCTCTTTCCCTTCCCGCCCCTATCAGGACTCCGGTCTTGTCTCTGTATTGCTGTTTTGGGGCCTGGGATCCCACTACTGGCTCATGCATGTATTCCCTTGAAAGCACTGCTGCCAAAACTTCTGATTAACTTCGGCTTTGGGATCCCCATCATCAGGTCCCATGCACGTGTCCCCATGCCCTCTTTCCTCGGCGTGGGGACTTTGCGGTACTGACTTGCTGGGAATACCACTGCAGCCACCCGTCAGACTCCGGATTCTGGATTCTGCTTGCTGGGTGGGCGGGCAGTTTGTCTCCACAAGGCCTGCCCCACCTCCAGGGATAGGAGGTGAGAAATGGCTGATCTGGGCACTGGCTTGCCTGAAAGCTCTGAGACTCCCCTTAAGGCAGTCAAGACATCTGCTGACTCTCCACGTTCACAGGCGCAACACTGTGAGATCACCGACATGTAGCCACATTCAGCCACGCGGCATGCCAGGAGAGATCCGATGATAATTTTTAAAGTGCTAACATCTGATGAGCTGAGATCATGGGTGACACAAATTGATAGAGAAGCGGAGATGTGAAGGACATAGGGTGGGTCATGTCTGATTAGCAGTATCCAGAGAGGCCTGTGGTCAAGGGCATCTCCTGCCTTCTGATGAAAGGCACAGTCAAGGTCTGAACAGTAGCCCGGCTTCAGGGCCCCCACTGTGTGACTGGGGCATCTGGTGACCTGTGGATGTTAGACTGTCATCTGATGAGCTCCACACTCATTTTAATAGTGAAACCAGATGGGACAGAGTTGGCCTGAATAGCATTATGTCACTTTCCTGCTTGAAGCCTTTCCTTCAATGGCTCCCTGCTCCTTTTGGAAGGAGGGAGTACATTTTTCACAGGGCCCAGCAGATCTTAGGTGTTCTGACCGCTAGCTAGACTCCTGCAGCTGCCAAAGACTTCCACTGGCACTTGCTCGATGGCCCCCAGTCTTGCTGGCCTCTGCGATCTTCGGGCACACCCAGCACGGTGCCAGCACCTGGCACAGACTCAACAAAGAAATACTGAAGGCTGCACGAGAGGCGCGGAGCCCTGGGAAACCACTGCAGTCTGGGGGGGAGCAGAGAGTGGCGATTGGAGTGGATCCCGCTCTAGATACGAGCTCTACGAGATTGGAGACCTGTAGCTTGTTTGCCTCACGAGGGTGTTCCCATCGCCCAACGCCAGCCACCTGCCAGTGCGTTCGCGGAGCCAGTGGAATGAACGTAAGAACGGATGGGTGGGGCGCCTGCATGGCTCCGTCGGATTAGCGACTCTTGATTTTGGCTCAGGTCATGATCTCAGGGTCCTGGGATCGAGCCCCGCCTGGGACTTGGGGATCAGTGGGGAGGATGGCTTGAGGATTCTCTCTCTCCTTCTCCCTCTGCCCCTCCCACGCTCGCTCTCTCTCTCAAATGAGTAAATAAATCTTAAAAAAAAAAAAAAAGTGGATAAAGGGAGTAGTGACCAGAATGAGCGAGACTTCACAGGTGGAAACAACAATGCTCGGTGATTAACTGGACATGGTGGCGGGGGGGGAAGGGAGAGAAGGAAGAGTCAAGAATGAGCCCCAGTTTCCTACGCGGAAGCAGAGTGGAAGGAGGCGTGATTTACTAACATGGGGAGCACGGGATGGGGGTGAAGAGTTTGACGGGGGAAGGAGGCTGTGACAACAAGTCTAGTTTTAGACGTTCCACGTCTGTTAGCATCTGTGGGATATCTGGGAGCGGGGAACCAGCCGGCAGGGGGATGAATGTCTGAGCCTCGGCCCCGAGAACGGGGCTGGGAGAACAGATTCGGGAGTGACCGGCTCACGGATGCTAATTAAAGCCGCGCGAGTGTACGCGCTCGCAGTGTGACAGGCGGTGTGGTCGCACAATGATATGTGAAGTATGGTCCCTGCCCTCACAAGCAACACAAAGTCAAGATGTGACATAGACCTTACAACTGTTCACGAACCCGTCCGTGTCTCCATAGCAACCTCGAGGAGAGGAGAGAGTTCTGTCCTCATTGCGGGAGGGGAAACCCGCACAGATGGCCGCTGTCCCCCACCCCCTCCCCCACCCCCGCCTCCTGGTGCAGGAGGTGGTTTCACTTCACGCGGGTCCCCCCGTAGCGGCACCTGGAAATCCTGTTCCAGCCGGTGCAAACCTGAGTCTTCTCCCACCTCACACCTCTCAGGCATGGGGCCGAAGAGATGACAGAGAAGGCTGCATCAGCCCTGCCCAAGCCTCCTTCTCCCTGGTTCTGCCTCTCCACGCCCGCCTCTCGGCCACAGCCATTCTGGGGGTGGCTGTGATGACCCACGTTGCCAAATTCAAAGATGCTTCGGCAACCACCTCACTTGACCCTTCTGCAACATTCACACCCTTGGCCATTTCCTGCTCCTTCCAACCGTCCTCCTGTGGCTTTGGAGAAAACATCCCCAGACCGCATATGAAGTGCTTGCCACGTGTCATGACCTCGGCTGAGCTGCCACACGGGCACCTTGGTTTCCTCACAACAACCTTGGGAAGCGTGTACCGCTGTCCCCACTTCACGGATGACAAACTGAGGCACAGAGGGGTTCAGTAACTTTCCAAGCTAGAGGAGTCTTCAAGGAGCCAGGTCACTGGAAAACCAAGAGCTACATCCTCGTGCAGGAACACAGGGTCCCTCTGCGGGGTTTCCTGCTCTCTCGGGCCATCCCTCCTCAATTGCTTTTCAAGCTCCGTTTGGCACACCATCAACCCCTGCTGCCACGCCCCCGCTTCCCCCAAAGTTGCTGTTCCTGGTGCTGCGGCCATGTCATCCTCATGGCGGCAGCCCCTCCACGTCCAGACGGCTCTCGAAACGAAAAGACTTGCCTGCTTCAGAGTTCTCTCCTGACCCGGCTGCCTTCTAAGGACGTTCACCGGTGTGGCCACCAGGAGCTCGGCAGTCTCACCCCTGAAGCCACACTCACTCCCTGATACTCATTCCTCTTCCCCCATCCTTCTTGTGGTGCATGGCACGCGTCGTCTCAAGCAACGGAGCTAGAAATTGGGGCGTTATCCTCAACAACCCCTTCTTCACTCCCATACTCCCATCAATGACCAGCTATGGTCGATCCTGCCTTCCCAGCAATCCCAAAGCACAGTCTTCTCTTCCCCATTTCCAGCTCTACGGCTTTATTCAGGCCATTATCTCTTACCTAGACGGCCAAGCAGCCTCTTCGCTGGTCTGCCCATCTCAGGTCTGACCCATCCTATCTGCCTCCGGAGGGAAGTTTCTAAAAACAAGTCTCATTATGTTATTGCTCGACTTAGGTCCTCCTCTGGCTTCCCATGGATCCTAGAACAATGTGTAAACTTTTTGGCATGGCCCGCAATGGTTTGCATGACCTGGTCTCTGAGTACCTGCCCCTTCTCCTTACTTGCTGCGGCTTCCTATACCTCAGGGCAAGAGTGAGCTGTGTTCTCTCGGCTAAGCACATCTGTCCCATTCTCATCTACTTAGTGACGTCACCTGTCCAGTCTAAGACAACCTGTCGTCTGTTCAAATTTTTACCAATCCTCTCCCTCCTGTTTTTGCCCCCCCTACCCCCCGCCCCATACATACTTGTTGTCACAGTATCTTTCACGCTGAGGACACTTACGTATTTACATTTCTGCTTCCCTATCCTGGGAGGAGAGTTTGTTGGTGGCAAGACCTAGGTCTTATACATTGGGATTCAATTCCTGGGGCCCAGGGCTTAGCAATTGTTCAATACATGTTTGTTGAAGGAATGGATGAGCCCCCTCCTCGGACCTCACATTCTCAGAAATTGGACAGAGATGCTCTAAGATACTGGATAGAGTTGAGGAGCTTGTTTTCCCCTTCCAGAAGGGGCACTAGTGTCATCTGCAAGGAGATAAAACAGCTCATAGGTGCACACCACCCCTGCATCTTCCTTAACTGTAGCAGCTCTGCGCCCCAGGGGGGAAACATAAAGATAAACTGTATCACGACCATGGGCTGGCTTGGTGAACTATGCATTTTTAAGCCAAAATGTGACTTTAGATTTAAGGGCGAAAATACTAGGTTTCAAGCCAGAAGATGGGGGCCTGAGCCTGGCCTCCAGATTTCAGTCCTGTTACATCTCTAAGCTCCAGCCTCCCGCTCTCAGAGCCCCGTAATGAAAGGTCTTGCTTATCTACTCCTCAGGGTTGCTCTAGGCTGAAATGAGGTTCTGTGTAAATGTTCTCTGAACTTCTATGGTGCTGGGTAAGCCCCACTGTCCTTTCACTCAGGGCCCTACTGGGCAGGGAGAATGTCCCCTGTGCCTCAAACCGCCCTGAGACATCAAGCTTCGGGCTGGCCAGCTGGGAGCCTTCAGCAGAGAAGGAAGGCACCGCTCAGACATCTGCATAGGCAGTTTTTTAAACACAGAGAACATGGAGGAAATACCACAGAATTTATGGAGTGAAAGCTTTAAAAAGAAACACAAGACTTAAGTCAAAACAGTTGACTCAACTCTGGGGGAGACGTCTGCCTGGATGTAGGAGAAAAAAGGGGTGGACTTAGGGTGGGTTGAGACAGAGAGGGCAAAGCTCTGTGGGGTGTCCCACCAGGTGGGGCAAGTGGGCACCTTGACACACAGCCCGAGGGAAGGAGAATTGAAACTACCTCTGGGTGGGGGGAAGCATCCACCAGCCTTTTTGGAATGCATGTCTTTGGGTGCCCCCCTCCCACTTCGAAGACTGTCGCTTGGGATGTCCTTCCCCAAGGCCATAGCAGTATGTACAAGGATGTTCACGGCTACCTCATTTGTAGTTGGGAATGACTGGAAACAATTCAAATGTCATTCGGCGAAGGACAGGCTGAATGAGTCAACACGTCTGTTCTGTGGGATCCGAGGAAGCCAGTGACGTCCATCTATCTCTAGGTGTGACGCAGAAGGCTATGCATGCCGTAGTAAGTGAAAAAGACCAGTTGCGGAAGGGCACGAGTATGATGATCTTGTTTTTATAAAAACTAAGAATATACTTCCATTTGTATTTGCACAGAAAAGGATGTAAGGGGATAAGTGCTAATTTGTTGACAGAGTTCATCTCTAGGAACTATAGAATTTTTTAAGAGAGTCCTAGAAAGTTGATTTTTTAAAAATAGATATACCATTGAAAAGAAAATATTCAGAGAGTAAAGGCCTAATGTTTAATTATGATAAGCATCTTGGCAACAGTCTGTCCTTCACTGTGGAAAACCCCCAAAATGTCCCTGCATTGCATCATAGATTTCAAAATTGTGATACATTCCTAATCATGTTACTCTCTGATAAAAATCCTCGCTATCGTTCATCTCTGACCCTTCCACTCCATCTTGGTTAGTTTACTATCTGGAATCACTGAGTTTTATCTCTGCTTTGATGCTGGTGTGGAAAGGGGGTGCTGATCTCTCCCCAGCCTGGACAGCTCCCCCAAATCACAAATCACATAGGAAGGGCTCCAGAAATACCAGTCAGAGAAAGGAATGAATGAACTCAGTCACTTGGGGAGCTGGCAACCCCGCAAGGAAGTCAGACTGCTCTGAACTGGCCACTAAGATTCAGAGGTGCTCTGGGAACAAGGTGGGACCCGTATCAGGCTCAGGCTGGGAGGTGAGCAGTGTGTTCTAGATGAAGAGCCTGAAGAAGGAGATGGGTGAACCATGTTTTAGCCCTATGGGATTTTGTACCCGTCACTTTCCCTTTCTGGGTTTTTATTCCCTCTGTTAATCAGAGTTGGGTTCCGTCACATTTCTCAAAGCACGTTCCTAAGAACCCTACATCTGGGTTGTGGTCATAAATGCCCCTTCACAAGAATTCTGTGGTCACATATGATGCCTCTCCCTGCATGCCACTCTCCAAGCTTCACAAGTCACATTAACAAGTTCGAGTCTCTGAGAGGTGGTTCAGGAAATAAGCTTACTTATCGAGGCTTACACCAGCATTTTCTCTTATTTACTTCACCTTGGAATCTTAAAAAAAAATTTTTTTTTCATGAGCTTCTCTCTGATAGATACACCAGCCTTAGTAATATCTGAGGTCCTCCCAGCTCTCTGAATCCATGGCCACGGTGATGTGCTGCTTCTACACCCGCTAGCTCTGCCCCCAGCCCCCGGACCGTGGCTCCTGTGATTGAAAGCACCATACTTCAGCGGACCCTCGATGGAGTCTAGCTCTGTTTTGTTAGGGTAGGAATACACGGATCCCTTATATTCTCAGTGCAGTCCTCATCAGATGGGACCGAGGAGGTGTAGACTATGGAGAGGGGAGTGGACATCAAAAGGGCTGGGCTGAAGTGCGAGGCACATGGGTGCGGCTGTTGGGCGCACCTAAGTAGGGATGAAAAACAGGTAGGCAGGGCACATGGCTGGAGAGAAGGGGAAGTACTGGGAAGGTACCTGGTCCTTGTGTGGTTTGCTCTCCTATTTGTGGCTGTGGCTCCCCTCTTCCTCTGGATTTAAATACTATTTGTATATTGTGCCTCCCATATTTGAATATAATCTTTTGATTAGGAAAATGGACTTTGGAGTCCTACATTCCATGTCTGAGTTTCTTTTATAAAAGGGAGTTACTACAAAGCTTTGCTCTATGGTATTGTTTATGAGGATTGAGTGAGTTAACACATGTGAATGCTCTTAGAATAGTAACCGGCCTGTAGTTGCTACTCCATAAACGGCATTGTTGTTATTCATTATTATTATTTATGTTTCCAGCCAAGATTCTTCTCCAACTTGATAGCTCCACTCAGATGTCTCCCAGGCATTTCAGACTAAACAGGACCCAAACGGAATTCTTGATTCTTCCCGCCAATATCCCATCTTCCCCATCTCAGTAACTGTCACCTCTATACATGGACCCACAGCTCGAGTCAGGAGCATTGGAGTAAGACTTGTTTCCTCCTTCCCCTTCCCTATCATAGCCCATCCACTGGGAAATTCTGTGGTCTACTAAATATCTTTTTTTTTCCCCAGATTTTTATTTATTTATTTTTGAGAGAGAGAGCGATCACAAGTAGGCAGAGTGGCAGGCAGAGGGAGAGGTAGAAGCAGGCTTCCGGCTGAGCAGGGAGCCTGATTTGGGGCTCGATCCCATGACCCTGGGATCATGACCTGAGCCAGAGGCAGATGCTTAACCAACTGAGCCACCCAGGCACCCCCTAAATATCTTTCAAATTCATCTAGTTCTTTTTCCTTCCATCCCTGCTTCATCCAAGCAGGCTCATCTTGGGACAAATCAATGGTCTTCTAAGTGTCCTCCTTGCTTTTCCTCTTGTTCTTTTCCAACAAATTCTCCACGTGCGGCCAGAATGCTTTTGCCAAACATAAATACGAGCACGTTAAAACCCTAAGTGGCACATAAAATGAAGCCCACGCTTCTCACTGTGGCTTTGTGCTGTGTAGCCTTTAGTGACCGTCTCCATCTCTTACGGAAGAGATGCCTCCCTGAGCTGGTCCACTCCACTGCAGCAGGACTGGCCTCATTCCAGTTCCCACCCTGGGAATTCTTTCCCACCTTAGAGCCTCTGTGTCACCCTGTTTCCCCGGAAGGCTTTGCCCATGGCTCTTTACATGATGGACCCTCTTCCATGGAGAACCTGAGTGTCAAGCTTTTCCTTTCCACACAGATTTCCCCTGCAACACTCCCTTAGGGGGTCTCCCTAGATGTTCTTAGTCCTAACCCTGTGTTCATGACCTTCACAGCACTGCTCTCAACTTGCAATTACTTATTTATTTGTCGACATGTTTATTGTCCGTCTCTCCCCCGAGACATTTTCCCAGAGCCTGGTACAACTTCCATTTTTCAAACACCCGTCAACTTAGCCCAGAGCCTGGTCCCCCATACGTACTGAATGAATGGATGAATATCATGGTGAGTGAATGACTCACTTTCTGATACACCCTCCCCATTATTAAAAGTGTAATATGCTGACTAATAAGCAAAAAATGATTCCGTATACTTTAGTCAGATAAGCTCAGAGGTAGAACAAAGGGCCCATGCGTATGAGCCTATGGACACCCTTTTAGACATGGGAGAAATCCTCCACCTCAGGAAGAGAATGCGGACACAAGGTAGGATCTTTGGTCAGTTCCATTGGCCAGTCACCAAGGACCCCTCGGGCCCCAGGAACCAATGAACTTTGTGGGATGATGTCCTCAGGGTCACCAGCATTTTCACTCAGGCTGATATTTGATCCCATTTTTTTCTGGGACATTCAGAGTCTCCAGACCCCATATCTTCACTGAATTATGAATTAATTTTTTAGAAGGGGAGTCTTTCTCCGTAGACTACTGGTCGGAGTAGAAATCTCTGGTTGCAACCATTTAGCGTCTCAACAAACATGGGACCAGTCCTGCTGCTAATTCCCTGGGAAGTTAACATAAATGTTTATTGACGGTGCTGCCCTTCAGAAAATAGTTGCTGATTCATTGCCTTACACTGAAACCTTGTGTTTTTTTCCTTCCTCTTCCTTCCTCTTTATAAGGAGACACTCTGACGGAGAGCTCATTTTGGGGACCCACTTGACGTGATGTGGTCTTGGTCGCCTGATCTTTCTTCCATCTACGGATCGTGGTCCCTGTGACAGCAGGGGGTCAGCCTCCCCCTTTCCCCTGGAAGATCGCTCTTCTAGGGACTCAGCAACAATGGAAGTCTTGGGGTTTCTCAAACTAGAAGTGAATGGCCCCATGGTGGCAGCGACCCTCTCAGCGGTAATCTTGGCCCTCCTGAAGTGGTAAGTCAGCCAGCAAGTTTCCACGACCGTGACATTGTCAGCATCAGCCGCCCTGGAGCCTCGCTAGAGCCAGGGTGGGGGATGTGGGAGTGTTTTTCTTCTCTCCTAATCTAGAGGGAGTTGAGTATTAACACAGCTTCAGAATTAAAAGCAAACAGCCAGGTTAATCTTTTGCTAAAATGCATGAGATCGAGGTGTCAGGAAAGGCTGGTGATTCAGTGACTGAGAACGCTACACATAATTAAGTTTGAAAGATGGAAAAAGAAACAAATTGGAAGGGTTTGGGGGGAAGCATTTCCTCGTGTGCGTCATATCTTCTCCCCTCGCTTTTCTGAGATCTGCTCCCCATGATGGGGATACTGTGGATTCTGGCTCTCGGTTCATGGGACATTAAAAACGGGAGGGACATAGGAACTGTCTGGCATCGTGGGCCACTTTGCAGGAGGACACGGGCAGGGATTTCTGTGGGTTTAAGGACAAAGAGGTGGAACTAATTTTCTAGTTTTCTGCTATTTGGTAGAAGGGAATGGATTCTGATGATTGGAGTGCACGAGACCATAAAAGGATCTCAGATTTGAACTGAGAGTAGTTTCCTGTTACCTGGTTAATTCCACAGGAGGCTTTCAAAGTCCAGCACTGCCGAAGGCCTATGTCTGTAGAGAGAAGGGCGCACGATATGGGCCCATTTATGCATATGCACCCGGCTGGTTTAACTCACTACAGTCACCCACTCGATCCAAAGCACCTGGATTTACGTGGCTCCGGTTTTTGAGGGGAAAGTGGAAAAATTAATGGAGAACTTGAGTTTGAGCAGAATTTCAATTTATGTTTCCGGTGGTAATAAAGCCTCCCCTAGATTAATAACTGGGAAAGCACTTTGAAAAGCATCAAGCATTATGCAAATGCAAGGTATTATTCTTTTGGAATTTGCATAGCTGAAAATGGAATTCACGTTTGATGTTCTATGATGATGAAATGACTTCTTGGAAATTGGCTCTGAAACTCAGCTTCAGTCCCAGTGCTGTTTTTGCTTTTTAACTGGTTTAATTATCTTTTGAACTTTTCTCAGTGCAGCTTATCTTGCCTTGAAACCAGCCACATGCAAAACCAGGAGCCATGAGTAGCTCTCCACACCCACCCCACTCAACTATCTCAAAGTGTTCCTGTGCTCAGGGATGCACACGCTTCAGTCTCGACATATTGTAGGTGCTTAGTAGATGGCAGCCACCATCATGTAAGCTAATGCAGAGGAAGAAAAGTCTTTAGTGCTTCAGGTATATATATATATATTTTAAAGATTTTATTTATTTATTTGACAGACAGAGATCACAAGTAGGCAGAGAGGCAGGCAGAGAGAAAGGAAGGGAAGCAGGCTCCCTGCTGAGCAGAGAGCCCGATGTGGGGCTTGATCCCAGGACCCTGAGATCATGACCTAAGCCAAAGGCAGAGGCTTTAACCCACTGAGCCACCCAGGTGACCCTCAGGTATATTTTAAATATCTTCTTCATAGGATTATGAATCTATTTTCCCATCAATAGCTATGTTCTGACTGTGGTTCTCAAAGTCTGTCCTGTCTGAATCCTCCAGGCCATTTCACAGCATTAATGTTGGTATTAGACACTTTTCTACACATTTCTGTCTTTGTTGTGTGTTGTTCCCCCCTCAGCTTCCGGCTCAGTGCCTGACTTACAGCATGGCCTCGATAAATGTTTGATGAATGAATGAATGAACTGCATACGTTAGTGTCGCTCTGGTCATGGAAAGGGGCATGTGTCCTGACTGATAAGCTGCTGTAACTGGATGGGTATCATCCGTGTAGATCAGGAAGTCGCGGACATTAACACCGCACCATTCAGCAAGGCAGCTGTGCATCTCTGATCCACTCCTGGGGCCATATTAATAACCTGGGCCAAAGACACAGAGATTAGATAAAAGCATGAAGCAGCGATGGTAAATAGGAAGTGAGAGCTGACTTCCATTTGTTATCTTAAAAATATTTGTTGATCTGTTAATGTATGCCAGGCCTGGAGTAGAGGCTTTCTGGTACAAGGTCAGGAAACAGGGGGTCGGGATCGGATGCCCGAGGCAGGGGGAGACATGGAGGCTCTGGGGTAAGCATGGCGTCTGGAGGGAATCATGCTGAAGGAGAGCAGGCAGCAGAAGACGGTGGCTGTAGCCGTGACTCTAGAGCTCCTGGGTCCATCCCTTAATCCAGCTCAAGGTGACCATTCTTGGGCTCTCAAGCCTCCTCTTCCAGGCAAGGCTGTAGGGATCCTCTGAGCAACCGACTCCTGCTTGAATGAAGTGGGGCCTCTCCTCCTGCTTCCTTCTCCTGAGGGGTACTTGTGGGAGAGAGAGCGGTGCTCAGGAAAAGCTGGAGGTGGACAGATCCCCATAGCCATCTTGCTCCCAAGAAGACACTGTGGAGGGTGGCTCGTCTTGATCATTCAAACGCCTTTGTCTTTCCTTTGAGAGTCATCTTTGCCATTGGGTCAGATAAGAGTGTCGGGGAGAGCCTAAACTCTGAGAAAGTAGAATTAGGAGGACTGCATCTTGCCTCATGCATTGGCCTGTGAGTTCCTGCCAGGGAGGGGTGAGGTCTCATGTCTCACTGCAGTTCCAGAAATCTCTATCCATGGCACATATGTCCTTCCAGCATTTGGTTTAATGGCAGTAAAGGTAAGAAGTACACATTCATGAGCCCAGCACCCAGGACTTAGGGTTTGGCTCTTGCCTCTTTCAGTGGCTTCCTCTCCCCCATATCCTGTTCTGAAAGCGGTCATGTTGCTGCCTGCATCCTTCCTTTGCCCTTCCATGCTTGGAATTCCCTTCCTCTTCTCTTTCCTTCAGTGCTCAGTTCAGGGGCATCTCCTCAGGGGAGCTTCTCCTCTTTGTCCAGAGCACTTAGAAGTCCCCACTCAGTGCTGCTTTTATCATATCTCCCATCACACTTCCCCCACACCCCAACGCCCAGCCTGTGGCACTGGTGCATCGCAAGAGCTAGTGGAAGGCTAATTCCAGCCTCTGATCTCTGTTGGTATTTGCCTTGCTTGTTCTTCTCTTGGCTTGCCCAGATCACTACAGATTTTAACAGTTGTGCCCGCACGAGTCACCCCTTTTCCTGAAAGCCTGTTGTGTTTTCAGTTTGTACCAACTCAGTGACCCCTTTTTAAATTGTTGCTGTAAGGCCCAGCCGCACTGTCAAACA
The DNA here is from genome assembly GCF_963455335.1 of Martes martes. Classification (NCBI taxonomy): domain Eukaryota; kingdom Metazoa; phylum Chordata; class Mammalia; order Carnivora; family Mustelidae; genus Martes; species Martes martes. The sequence goes on from NC_137899.1 coordinate 94,033,364, forward strand.
GAGACCATGAGGTCTACTAATAAAGACTTATTAATCGTGAAGTGCATATGTGAATTTGGAAAGAAGAAAGCAAAAGAGTCAATTTCATTCAAAAAGAGACCATTATAAAACAGGCACAGTATATTTCAATAGTTTTCCTCAAAGTGCATGTGACACAATTTTCAACAACACGTATTTAAATCAACAGTTGATGGGGTATCAGGAGATCAAGGCTGCCCCACTGGGGCTGGAGCTGGAGCAGACATGTAGAATATATTAGCCAAAAGTACATGAAACACACACAAAGGTGATTAACTCACATGACAAGACATTTTCAAAGCTCATTTTTTTCTGGGTAAAATTGTTTGAAAGTTTTACTTCTGGAAAAGATTTGATGTACAAGAAGTAAGTTGTATGAACTGAATATTGCTAGAGACAACCTTAACTTCTAGTGTATTTAAACTTTCAAGCACACCTAATACTTGGCAGCTGAATTCCCGATGGCAAAGATTGCTTTATTCTTTAAAAGAGCATAAGGAAGTGGCCCAAATATTAACACTGGTTTTTCTTCCTTGGTGGGATTATGAGTGATTTCTATTTCTTTTTTTAGTCTTTTGACAGCTTCCATATTTCTTTCATGCGTATGAGTTACTGAGCAAAAAATACAAAATAAAAAAAGAGAAAAACTTTATTAAAAAGAAGAGGAAATTGCTCTTCTCCAGTAGTGAAGAGGAAACCAGTTTTATGCTTTGGGCGTGGAGTTTTCAGGACGATAATCTCATTATTTCTACCAATAGAGTAGAATGTACAAGGGGAATTTGGAGTGATGGGAGAGCTTCTTGGCTAATGAGGCAGTGCAAAAGGTAAACTGTAATGGTTCCATTAAGTAGCTAAACAGTCGAAGAAGGTAAATGTATGAATACACTGGAAGGTGAGAAGGGCTGTCTTGGAAAGATGCAAAGGCTTTTAATGCCAGGCTGCATTTAAAGCTCAGGAGCCCAAGACTCAGAGGGTATGAATCAACTGGTTGTTAAAACAGGAATCAGGCTGCTTTAGGGTTCTGATCAAGGCTCATTCTAAGACCAGGTTAAGGTAAAATGTTACTGGTGATTTTTTTTTTAAGAATTTATTTATTTATTTGACAGAGATCACAAGTAGGCAGAGAGGCAGGCAGAGAGAGAGAGAGTGGAGGAAGCAGGCTTCCCACTGAGCAGAGACCCCGATGCGGGCCTCGATCCCAGGACCCCGGGATCATGACCCGAGCCGAAGGCAGAGGCCATAACCCACTGAGCCACCCAGGCGCCCTGTTACTGGTGATTGTTAAGACTTACAACTATAATGAAAATCACTGGACCTTGGTATCTTGGTATCTCTTGGTCCAAAAGAGCTTGCTTTACATTCGGAAGGACTAGATTCTAATTCTAAGCCCAGATTCTATCCAGTAGTCTAGATAATCTAATCCTAGACCATATTCAAAAGAAACCATTGCTCCCTGGGAGGCAAGGAAGGCTTAATATCCACCAATCACTTGACATAATACATTGCACTAACAGAATGGAGAAAAAAAATATATATATATATAATCATCCCAATAGATGCAGAAAAATCATTTGATAAAATTCAACTTCCTTTTCTGTTAAAGATTTTCAATGGATTAAGTATAAAAGGAATATACCTCAGTATGATAAAGACTGTATATGACAAGCCCACAGCTAACCTTATACTTGACAGTGAAAAGATGAAAACCTTTCTCTAGGATCAGAATAAGACAAGGCTGCCCACTCTCACCACTGCTATTCATTATAAAGCCAGAAATCTTAGCCAGAGCAATTAGGCAAGAAAAAGAAATAATAGGCATCCTAAGAGGAAAGAAAAAATTAAAACTGTTTGTTCATAGATGACATGATCTTATGTATAGAAAATGCTAAAGACTCCATCAAAAAGCTACTAGAGCTAATAAATGAATTCTGTACAGTTGCAGGATACAAAATGAAACATACAAAAGTCAGCTGCATTGCTTTATACTAGCAACAAACTATATGAAAAGAGATTTAAAGAAAACAATCCCAGTTACAATAGCATCAAAAATAGTAAAATACTTAGGAATAAATTTAACCATGCAGGTAAAGATCTGTACACTGAACATTATGACATTGATGAAAGAAACTGAAAAAGATACAAATAAAAGGGAAGACACCAATGTTCATGGATTAGAAGAATTAATATTGTTAAAATGTCCCTGCAACCCAGAGTAACCTATAGATTCAATGTAATCCCTATCAAAATTCCAATAGCATTTTCCATAGAAATAGGAAAAAAAATCAGAGCTGGAACCATCACACTTCTGGATTTCAAACTATATGACAAAGCTGTATAGTCAAAATGGTATGGTTCTGCATAAAAACAGACGTATAGACCAACGGAATAGAAGAAAACATGCAGAAATAAACTCATGCTTATGTGGTCAATTCATTTTTGACAAAGGAGCCAAAAACACACAATGGAAAATGAATAGTCTCTTCAATAAATGATGTTGGGGAAACTGCATAAGAACAGGCAATAGAATGAAACTGGGCCCTTATCTTATATCACAGCAAAAAAATAGCTCAACATGGGGGGAGGAGTCAAGATGGCGGAGAAGTAGCAGGCTGAGACGACATCGGGGAGCAGATCAGCTAGATGGCTTATCTAACCATTGTGAACACCTACAAATCCAACGGGAAATCGAAGAGAAGAAGAGCAACAATTCTAGAAACAGAAAATCGACCACTTTCTGAAAGGTAGGACCTGCGGAGAAGTGAATCCAAAGCGATGGGAAGACAGACTGCGGGGGGAGGGGCTGGCTCCTGGCAAGCGGCGGAGCAAAGGAGCACAAAATCGGGACTTTTAAAAGTCGGCTCCACAGAGGGACATTGCTCCAGAGGCTAAACCGGGGGGAAGCCCAGGCGGGGTCAGCGTAACCCCAGGTCCCGTGGGGTCACAGAAGGATAGGGGGTGTCTGAGTGCCGCAGAGCTCGCAGGTATTAGAGCGGGGAAGCCGGCTACAGCGACAAAGCCGAGGAGTGAGCTCTCAGCCCGGGGTTACCTTGTGCCGGTCGCAGGCTGGGTGGGCTCGGAGCGTGGCCAGAGGCCACGGAGACGGAAGCGACCGGGCGCATTTCTCCAAGTGCCAGCAATTGACTGCTTTCCTACCAGCACGACTGCAGGCCAGGGAGGCGGGGTGGTTGGGCGCTTTTCTCTGAGGGCGCATGAGGAGCAGGACCCCAAGCTCTCGGATCCTCCGGGCCGGAGACTGGGCGGCCGCCATCTTCATTCCCGTCCTCCGGAACTCTACGGAAAGCGCTCAGGGAACAAAAGCTCCCGAAAGCAAACCCGAGCGGATTACTTAGCCCGGCCCTTCGCAAGGGCGGTGCAGTTCCGCCTGCGGCAAAGACACTTGAGAATCACTACAACAGGCCCCTCCCCCAGAAGATCAACAAGAAACCCAGCCAAGACCAACTTCACTCACCAAGACCAGTGGAATTCTATAGGAGGAGAAAGCAAATCTTATCTGGACAAAATGACAAGGCGGAAAAACTCACCACAAAAAAAAGAACAAGAGGCAGTACCGAAGACTGGGGACCTAATCAATACGGACATTGGTAATATGACAGATCTAGAGTTCAGAATGACGATTCTCAAGGTTCTAGCCAGGCTCGAAAAAGGCATAGAAGATATTAGAGAAACCCTCACTGGAGAGATAAAAGCCCTAAATAAAAATAAAAGATAAATAAATAAATAATAATAAATAAAATAATAAAATAAAATAAATAAAATAAAATAATAAATAAATAAATAAATAAATAAAATAAAAGAACTAAAATCTAACCAAGTTGAAATCAAAAAAGCTATTAATGAGGTGCAATCAAAAATGGAAGCTCTCACTGCTAGGATAAATGAGGCAGAAGAAAGAATTAGTGACATAGAAGACCAAATGACAGAGAATAAAGAAGCTGAGCAAAAGAGAGACAAACAAATACTGGACCACGAGGAGAGAATTCGAGAGATAAGCGACACCATAAGACAACACAACATTAGAATAATTGGGATTCCAGAAGAAGAAGAAAGAGAGAGGGGAGCAGAAGGTATATTGGAGAGAATTATTGGAGAGAATTTCCCTAATATGGCAAAGGGAACAAACATCAAAATCCAGGAGATGCTAAGAACGCCCCTCAAAATCAATAAAAATAGGTCCACACCTCGTCACCTGATAGTAAAATTTACAAGTCTTAGCGACAAAGAGAAAATCCTGAAAGCAGCCCGGGAAAAGAAGTCTGTTACATACAAGGGTAAAAACATTAGATTGGCAGTGGACCTATCCACAGAGACCTGGCAGGCCAGAAAGAACTGGCATGATATATTCAGAGCACTAAACGAGAAAAACATGCAGCCAAGAATACTATATCCGGCTAGGCTATCATTGAAAATAGAAGGAGAGATAAAGGGAACCTGGGTGGCTCAGTGGGTTAAAGCCTCTGCTTTCGGCTCAGGTCATGATCCCAGGGTCCTGGGATCGAGTCCCGCATCGGGCTCTCTGCTCAGCAGGGAGCCTGCTTCCTCCTCCTCTCTCTCTCTCTCTCTCTCTCTCTGCCCCCGCCTGCCTCTCTGCCTATTTGTGATCTCTGTCTGTCAAATAAATAAATAAAATCTTTAAAAAAAAAAAAAAAGAAGGAGAGATAAAGAGCTTCCAGGACAAACAAAAGCTGAAAGAATTTGCAAACACCAAACCAGCTCTACAGCAAATATTGAAAGGGGTCCTCTAAGCAAAGAGAGACCCTAAAAGGAGTAGATCAGAAAGAAACAGAGACAATATACAGCAACAGTCACCTTACAGGCAATACAATGGCAATAAATTCATATCTCTCAATAGTTACCCTGAATGTTAATGGGCTAAATGCCCCAATCAAAAGACACAGGGTATCAGAATGGATAAAAAAACAAAACCCATCAATATGCTGCCTACAAGAAACTCATTTTAGACCCGAAGACACCTCCAGATTTAAAGTGAGGGGGTGGAAAACAATGTACCATGCTAATGGATATCAGAAGAAAGCTGGGGTGGCAATCCTTATATCAGATCAATTAGATTTTAAGCCAAAGACTATAATAAGAGATGATGAAGGACACTATATCATACTCAAAGGGTCTGTCCAACAAGAAGACCTAACAATCTTAAATATCTATGCCCCTAACATGGGAGCAGCCAACTATATAAACCAATTAATAACAAAATCAAAGAAATACATTGACAGTAATACAATAATAGCAGGGGACTTTAACACTCCCCTCACTGAAATGGACAGATCATCCAAGCAAAAGATCAACAAGGAAATAAAGGCCTTAAATGACACACTGGACCAGATGGACATCACAGATATATTCAGAACATTCCATCCAAAAGCAACAGAATATACATTCTTCTCTAGTGCACATGGAACATTCTCCAGAATAGACCACATTCTGGGTCATAAATCAGGTCTCAACCGATATCAAAAGATTGGGATTATTCCCTGCATATTTACAGACCACAATGCTCTGAAGCTAGAACTCAATCACAAGAGGAAATTTGGAAAGAACGCAAATACATGGAGACTAAACAGCATCCTTCTAAAAAATGAATGGGTCAACCAGGAAATTAAAGAAGAATTGAAAAAATTCATGGAAACAAATGATAATGAAAACACAACAGTTCAAAATCTGTGGGACACAACAAAGGCAGTCCTGAGAGGAAAATATATAGCGGTACAAGTCTTTCTCAAGAAACAAGAAAGGTCTTAAATACACAACCTAACCCTACACCTAAAGGAGCTGGAGAAAGAACAACAAAGAAAGCCTAAACCCAGCAGGAGAAGAGAAATCATAAAGATCAGAGCAGAAATCAATGAAATAGAAACTAAAAAACAATAGAAAATTACAATAAGCCAATTACATGTTAATATAAATAAAACAGTTTTAAGTAACTGTATTTTCCAAATTAAAAGATTAATGAGAAGAAAAAAAAATAGCTCAACATGGATTAATGACTTAAATGTAAGACCTGACACTGTAACATTCCTAAAAGAAAACAGAGGGTATAGCCTTTTGATAGTGGTCTTGGCAACAATTATTTTTTTTGATATGACACTAAAGGCACAAGCAACAAAAGCAAAAATAAACAAGTGAGACCACATCAAGCTAGAAAGCTTCTGCACAACAAGGAGAACACTCAATAAAGTGAAAAGACAACCTACAGAATGGGTGAAAATATTTGCAAACCGTATATTTGAACAGGGGTTAATATCCAACACATATAAGGAACTCACACAACTCAACAGCAACAAAACAAAACAACCCGATCAAAAACTGGGCAAAGGAACACAACAGACTTTTTTCCAAAGAAGACATACTAATGGTTAACAGGTATAGGAAAAAGTGATTAACATTACTAATTATCACAGAAATGCAAATCCAGGCCAAAAGCAGTCACCTCAACGCTTGTTAGAATGACCATCATGAAGAACACAAAAGATAACAAGAGTTGGTGAGCACATGGAGAAAAGGGAACTTTCAGGCACTGTTGGTGGAACAGACATTGGTGCAGCCACTATGGAAACAGTGGCTAATAGAAATATTAAAAACAGAGCTACCACGTGATCCAGCACTCCCACTCCTGAGTACATATCCAAAGGAAATGAAATCAGCATCTTGAAGGGATATCTGCGCTCACAAATTTGTTGCAGCGTTATTCACAATAGCCAAAAGATGGAAGCAATTTAAATGTTATTGACCCATGGATGGATAAATTGTGAACCAAATGGACAAGCTATATTATTCAGCTTTAAAAAAGAGGGAAACCCACCATTTGTAACAATGTGGATGAGCTTGGAGGGTATTATGTTACATGAAATAAGCCAGACACAGAAAGACAAATATGGCATGATCTCACATAGATGTGGAATCAGAAAGTTGACTCATGGAAGTCGCGAGTAGAATGGTGGTTGCCCAAGGCTGGAGGGTGGGGGCGATGGGGAGATGTTAGTCAGAGAGTTCAAACCTTCAGTTATAGGACGAACAAGCTCTAGAGACCTAATGTACAGCCAGGTAACTGTTGTTAATAATAATGTCGAATACATGAAATTTCCTAAGAGGTTAATCTTAAGTGTTCTTACCACACACACACACACACACAAATGGTAACTATGTGAGGTGATGGATGAGTTAGTTAGCTTAATTGTGGTAATCATTATCAGGTATACCTATCTCAAACACCAAGTTGTATACCTTAAATACATACAATTTTCATTTGTCAATCTTACATCAATATGCTTAAAAAAAAACAACAAATTCCATTGGGCTGGTTTCAAGGTGAGAAACCTTGAATTTGTCAGAGAAAGGAAGCCACGTAGGTGCTCCCTGGTATAATCAGAGGGAGAGAGAGAGAGAGGCGTCTAGCTGCAGAACAAGGGTATTTGAAGATCAGTTTGGCTACCATTTTCCAAGTTCTGTTCCTAAAAATGTTTGGGGAATGAAGTAGGCAGTAACCTTCTTGGAGATTCATAGCGTATCAAAGGCCCCAAAAGTTCTGCGGTCAAGAAATGTTTAACTTCATTTAACCCAGTTTTCCTGAGTTTATTGGATTAAGAAATGCTATGTATGGCCACGGCGAAGGACGATCTCGACCAGCTAAGACATTCCCTTGAAAAGAGCGGTCAGATGTGTTGGTGCTGGTCAGGCAGCTGCGTAGCCTGGTGGAAATGGAGGGGCTGCTGAACAGAGGAGTAAAATATATGTGGACGATCCCTCTGCAAGCTTCGAGTCTCCAGGGTTGATGATGTTTATGTCCGGGCATAGAGGGTATGGAGTCTAGAGGGTAAAGGAGGGCCAGTGTGCAGGCTGGCTCCGGTTCAACCTTGAAGTGAACGGAAAAACACAGTCCTCTGACGGTGGCAGGAATGCTGCCCCTGGGGGTGGGGAGCTTCCCTCCTCATCTGCTGGGAATGCCACCAAAGCACTTCCTGCATGGTGTGGGCGCTTGGCCCACGTGAGCACTGAGTGCCTTCTGGATCTGGACTCTGTGCAGGGGCCAGTCTGTACGGGACCAGCCACAGCTGGTGAAAAGCGAGTCAGATAAACACAAGTGGTCCACTAGGAACTGCTCCCTCTTCTGCCCGGACACCCTACTCATCCTCAGCAGTGGTTCTGGGGGAGAAGAGGGAGGGTCCCAGGAGCCGGGAAACACTCTCACAAAGCAGCTTTTTGGGGCCTCATTATGGCTTCATGCACGACTCCCGTTTTGCCTTCCAGCCCTCGGTCCTCAGACTTTCTGGGTCGCCAGCCTGTCCGGGGTGGCTATGGGATGCAGAAGGGTCTGGGGCTGGGACTGGAAAGAGAAGGAAGAATTGACGTGGCAGAGGAGAGAAGGGAGAAATTTCGGGTGAGGAAGTGTCACGGTTTCAGGGTTTGTACCATTTGGTGGAACAAAACATTAACGGTGTGAATAATGGACACATTTTAGAAATACATTTTAAAGGCCATGGATAATTTCCAGTGCCCCAGAACATCTAGAGAAGGATGCAGGCTATTTCCCTTTTTGGTTTTTTTGTGCTTTTTGTTTAGGATATGATGGGTCCTTTGGTTTAATAACTCAGTGATGGGCCTGGAGATAAAATTGAACCTGCTTAAGAAAACTAGGTCTGTGCTTCCTCGAGGACCATTTTCACAGAATATGATTTTTTTTTGTTTTCTCTCTTTTAAATAGTTATACACAATATCCCTAGCCTTCCCCTCACTTTATTGATTTTCCAGAACGAGAGTACGAGGCGTGACTATAAAGTAACGTGACTGATTATTTTAGCATACACACCAGAACTTATACAGCCAAATGAATTTTATGACCTTCAAAGGCATTTTCCTGATAGGCTGAACCTTTGCTGCAGATACGCCGCTATCAGAAATCACCTTCTTAGCACGTTTCTTTAGGAATGGCCCTTGGTGTCTAGAGGCAGTCTCTCGACAACCTCAAGGCAACCAGCTGTCATCTTTTTGAGAATGGATTGATTTTTTTAAAAAACAGTCCAAATTTTGGCAAATAGGTGATTAGACTGGGCAACGTTATTTTTGGCTCAAAATAAAATGTGATTATAAAACAATAAGGCTTCTTGTTGTTCACTCAAGAGGAAGCCTGGGGATTCTGGGGAGGGGTCCCTCTCACGGGGCATATGCATTGTTCTTAGCTTTTTTGGTTTGTTTTGTTGTGAAGAAAACAACAGCAATAACCTTAATACTTGTGGTTGTACTTCTCTTATCTCGCGAGAGTTCAGGCTTCTCGCAGCATCTACTCTTTGGGCAGGGATAAAAGCAGAATCTCATTCGTTCTATAGACAAGGCAAATAATCGCATTTATGTTGGCGCCTTACGGTGATTCTTGAGTATATGCTTGGTGCTGCTTTCCCTGGGAGAACAGTGGCTCTTCCAGAAATAAAGTTACTGAACGACCCCTTCCCTCTACCCTGTTTGTCATAATCACAAGCATCTTCATAGGCTGTCACTTGCCACTGGGGTAAGTGCCCTCTCTTTAGGAACCTGAGCAGCACGGCAGGGATTTCTATGTATAATGTATCTCTGAACATGGGGATGTAACTTTGGAGAGAGAAGGAAAGGGACAGTCCGTGCTGCTCTGCATTGGTGCTTCCGTTATGAAGAGCTACCTTGTTCCTGGTTTTCCAGAAATACGTGATGTTGCACAGCTTCTCTGGGGACAGGCAGGGGTGGAGTGTGAGGCAGGTGGGGAGATCCCGGAGCCCTAGGCTCTCGGTTGTCTTTGGTCCCCTGGCAGAGTCTGGCATGGGGCCACACTGCTGGGCCACCCTCCACCTCCGTATGTCCTTGCAAAGGTGTGTCTTGGTTTTCACCGCAGCAGAAGCAATTCCTGAACATGGTCCCAGAAGGAGGATGGCCCTTTCTTTGCTCAAAGGTGTCTGGGAAAAAAGGGTCAGAGATGGCCTGAAAGCAAAGCCAACCTTGATGAATAGTGGCTTCAACCAAAACCGTTTTCTGAGCACCACACACGGACACCCTAGGGACAGCCAGCCCTGTGCACCAAAACCAGCCTCTGCCCCCACATGTCAACCGAAAGGTGCTCTCACATCCTCCCCCGCATTTCCCTCCTGCCTGCACACAATATGCCCCTTCTTTTCTTTACTCTTGCTCCCTCATCGCAGTCCCTGCTGTCTGAATGTCCTCCTCTCTCTGTGGACACCCCATCCAGCCTTTCAAACCTTGCCAAATGCCACTCTTCTTGAAGGTGACCTTAACCAGCCAGCCCTCAGGAGCCCTGCCCACCTTGAACTTCCCTAGATCCCTGCTGTGTCTATGGCCATCTCGGTATTTACTGTATTATCTTATTGTGTATGCACATGTCCTGTCTTCCTAGCCTGACTCTAAGCCCCTGAGCACAGGGCTGAACTTGAGCCAGTGAGCACCTTGTGCGTAGTAGCTGCTCAATAAACGTTAATGATCGTCACCGTCCCTCAGATTACTGAGATACACGTGTGGGCGTGTGAGCACCGGGAATGGCAGGATCAGTCTCCCTCCAACTCGCTTGCACGCTAGGGGCCCCGTGTTCCCAACGCCTAGCAGAATGCCTTGCACGTGGCTCGCTGAAAGTAAATAAATGACTTCTAAGTTCACACACTCATTGAATGCTGAAGGTTTTCAAGGCTGTGTGCTGCTTCTCCCTCATTGATGTGCAGTGGATCACATTCTCAGGAATGCAGACAGATAAATTGTCACACGAGAAATTAAAGAGCAGGGCTCGGATGCAAAAAGGAAAGGATGGGACAGAACATAGGACACAGCCATTTAGAGGTGGCATATGGGGATCTTAGAGCTTTTGGGATCTGACCAGGGTATCCTGACAATAGTGCAGGGGGACAGGAGGCATCCAGTCCCCCGAAAGAGAGGGATCAAAGGACAAACACCTCCTCTTCCCTGTTCTATTGAACACTAATCCCTACAGTTTAAAGCACTGCAAATACCCACTGTTTATATTATTTCCACATAGGTCCCATTGTCTAAATAACAATGCATATTTAAGTAATAATTGATTGATTTTCCCATTTTAATCATTCCAAGACAATGATAGAAGCTCTGCCAGTGAAAACAACTGATCAATGAGATAACCAGCATTAGTGTACCAAGTTATAATTCCACTCCAAAGCAAAGAAAATTGATATTTTCGTTAACCTGCACGATCTTATTGTCAATAACTGCCCAATTTACACCAGACTCTTTGAAATGTTGAAAATATCTCTTGTACCCCCTTCCTACCTTCGCAAATCAGTAGGCATCTGGAGATGCCAGGCCATAAGCATTGTAAAGCACAGTCAGTTGTACATTTCAGGGCTTGAACTCTATTTGCAAACAGAGAGTGACCAAAATGGGGAGCATCATCTCATGACAAAAAGGATGATAAAGGAAGGTAACTGGGGAATATTCAGGAGAAATATGGTACTGTGGAAATCAGCTAGGCCTTTACCGTTTAGGACAGATATACTTTTTCCAGCAGAAAAAAGTCATTCCATCCTTGCTAGTTTCCTCATTAATAAGAAAGGGCTGACAGTCCCTGCCTCTTGACATATGGCACCTTTCCACCTGGCCACCTAGGCCAGCTCTCACTCACCCTAATGGCCAGCCAATCTACGTTCTTGCCAGTCTCGTTTCCTAAATGGTCCTTGAATTATTCCTTCCTCTTTCTCTCTTCTACTACTGCCGTCCAGAATTTCAAGAGCATCTCTTGGCTGGAAATAGCCTCCCGACTGGCTTCCTTGCCTCCTGCCTGTGTCCCTCAACTTTGTCCTGCAACTCTGCAGCCAGAATCACACCACAGGAGCTCACCACTGTCCTGCAGAAAACCCTTCCATGGCACCTGCCCCACCTAGGGAATGAAGTCTCCAGGGCCTGCAGCCACCCCTCCCCCTCTCTGACCTGGTCCCTTCCCCCTCTGCCTGTTCATCTCCCAGCGCTTCTCACCGGACCCTCTCCTCTCTGGTGCCCACAGTTCCTTCCAGACATCACGCTGTTTACCACCCATATCCCTCTACTGGGGTGCCCTCTCCACCTCGGTTCAGGTGGGAGCCTCTGCATTCCCTGAGCTCCTGGCCCCACTGCATCTGGTCCCTTCTCTCACTTTTCTTGTTGAGCTAAACCAAATTGAGAGATAACATATATAGAATTCAGTGTGGCCTGGGCTTGGCATATAGGGAGTCCCAGTACAAGCTAGTTGTTCTTTGCTGCTATGGATATTATCATAGAGAATTTCCATTCATTTTTGGCCATGTACCACTGCAATGAACTACCACTCTCATTTGTTATATAACAAAATGTCACCGACTTGAACTTTGGATCTTAATAAAAGATTCTGTCTTTACAATTCAGGCGAGCCTGGGCTGTGGGAGAATTTCATCTCTGCACTATTGATAACGGAAGGGTTCCTAAACAAAATCATCGTGCAGAGGTGACTACGGCACCCATCTGGGAAATCCAAGGACGCTCAGGCCCTTGAGCAGCGTGTCGGTTGTCCAACACGGTCTTTGAAACCTCACCAAAACCCACTTCACTCTGGGCTGCCTTTCTGCACTTGTGCAATGGTCCAGAGCGTGAGCTTTGGAACCAGGTTGCCTGGACTCAAAAACCCTGGCTAGCCTTGCAAACTTAAGCAAGTTGGTATGGTCTCTGCATCTCAGTGTCCCCATTTGTAAGGTAGGCACAGTAACTGTGCTTGCCTCCTAGCGTGTTTGCAAGAGTCAATGAGTTAAGACATAGAATAGATGGGCCGGGCCCAGTAATGTTCGATAAGTGATAGCTAGTTATTACTGGATCGCTGCAGGCTTATACCCCATAATAATTATGTAGATCCAGGGGAGATGGCTCATGATTTTGTTTTCAATTTCAGTCAATTGATTAAATAATTTTAACACCATTCCGAATTCTCCCATGCTCTTCAGGAGTGCGCTGAAGTGAAAAAGTGAGGACAGCTGTTTTTCAAACAAGCGGCCTTGTTGTGAGTGACCTTGGGCTTCTTTCACCAGGTTGCTTTTTGACCTTGAACAAGTAAGATGAGGTTGCAAAATACCTGTTGGGTTTAGCGACTAAGACGACTTAGGTGCTGTTGGAGATGGTCATGGACGGGGTGGGGGGAACAGGAGCCAGAAAATGCAGCAGGTTTTGAAGCAGCCGGCAAGGAAGGTGATCGAGAAGAGAGGGGAATAAGGTCTGAGATGTCAGCTGCCTTCCTGAGCCTTAGTTTCCAATGATAGCGTGGAGACAGAGCCATCCTTCTCCTATCTCCTTAAAAGGGGAGTATGAGTACATCATGATCGATAAATCTTATATCCACATATATTATTAGTCTGCTGATGCCAGTTGTGTATCTCCTAGTTGTAGGTGTTTAGAAAGAAAAGAAAATCTATTTCTTGGAAAGTGCTTTATAAATCAAGCTTTAAACCCAATGCACTTTCCAGAAACATGTAAAATCTTCCTATGACAAAATTCGTATTTCTCCTCTGGTCTGAACAGTACCTGCACAATTCTCTTGGCCATTTCGTCTTTGTCTCACTGGTTGACACCTGCCTCGCCCATGGGTTTGAGAACTGGAAATGTAAGTGAGGCATATCAAATCCGTACATAAATCCTGGGAAGTCTTCCTCTACCCTCTCTCATAGACCAGACCTTTTGTTTCCCGCACACTCCTGTCTAAGCCCTCACCTTCATTACCCCTTAACTATGACACTGTAATGTTTCTTTGCAGATTCTAATCCCTCTTGTCTTAAAACACCCAAGTAAGCCAGCCAGCCAACCAACTAACCAACTAACCATCTCTTCTTTGTCAGTGTGTTTCACTCAGCTACCGCTACACTCATCCTTCTCTTTCCAGCCACGAGGCTGGAAAGAGGATCCCACACTAGCTCACATTCTCATCTCCCATTCACCCTTCAGCCTCACTGAAATGACTCCCTCCAAGGCCACTCCTAAATGGAATTAACATTTCCCCCTCCCTTTTCTTTAGAGAGTTGTAATATCTGACTCTAGCCCACATCTAGTCTCTATTACTTATTGGGGTGCCTGCCAGAGAGCAGCGG